>NW_028263391.1:23199781-23503947 GCF_051168715.1 Poecilia mexicana | reverse complement strand
AACTTCTGTTTCTAAGGTGATCAGGAGCATTTAGCAATTCATATCTGCGGTGAGACGAATATAAAAGGGCTTTGTTGGCGTCTGAGTGCGTCGCCATGGTAACCCACAACCAGCCAAGGTCACCTGGCTGAGCGCAGGTTGGGTGTTAACAGAGGAAGACTTGGTTTTTCTGTGAAGCAGCTCAGATGAAGAAGAGTGTTCAGATTTTTGTGCTCAGCAGCTGCTGGGTAGCAGTTGGTCTGTCATACGACGCCTTCTGTCGCATTTTCAGCGATTTTCCTGCATAAATTATTATTTCTGCTGGATCCCAGTAATCAGTCGCCTGGAAGATTCACATGTGAACGTGTTTAATCTGAATGTATTTAGGAGAGTGGATCATTAAGGCTGTTTTAGTTGGAGGTATGTAATTTGTGCTTCATTCAAAATCACAAAATCTTTCCACAGATTTTTAGTTTCAAAATATGTTAGTACAGTTGAAATAAGACAGAAGTAACTTTTCAACAAGATATAATAAATAATGCTAAGTAAATATTAAGTAAATAATTCCTTAATATTGATGATAGAGTCCCAGTTCAACTGGCAGATTAGGAAAAATGTCTCATCATAACTTGACTTTTCAAACTCAGAAATTTTCTTGCTTTTTCTAGAAGATTTCTCAACATTTTTTTGTTTTTAGTAGAAGATTAATCTCAAAATTTCAGAGGTTTATATAGAAAATTTCAACTTTTCAAACTCAAGAATTTCCTTGTGTATTTCTGGGAAATTAATCTCCTTTAGGAGATAATCTAAAAAAATTCAGTTCCTGGTACTTTTCCTAAATTTAAGGAATTAAAATAAAACTTAAAATAAGCTGATTTATATTGCTTAACAAACTATTTGTAAATTACTTTTATCTAACTTCAAGAAACTAGATCAAAGATACTTGGTAAGATTTTGTATTTTTGCAGTGTGGTTTCTGAATAATAAGTCAACAACAAAGCAAGTGTCTCTTCCAACACAAACAGTGAAAAAACAGCTGACCAAACGTGCTGGAGCTCTACCTGGGTTGCTAGGTAACACGCTGGGCTTGGCTGGGGTTGCTAGGTAACGGTCACTGTGTCCTTAAAATGTGACTCAACATGTTGTAAGTGAAATAATCTGCCAGAGGAACCAACAATTTATACCTGTTCTCTACAACTTGAAAGCCAAATATTAAAGGGGGTGTATGTATACATTTGAGCCTATCAGAGAAAATTTTAAGTAAATTCAAATCCGTGCTTCAAATTCTTTATTTTGGAAAAGAAAAAGAGCCAATTAAATCCCAAAGTCCGTTTGTCTTGTTGATTTTGAGCATTTTTAAAATTCTGACTGGAACATGTAAATCTTTGTTTTTTGGCCTTTTTGGCGTAACGTGAGCAGAATTAGGACGTGCATGCTTCCCGTTGTGACTCGTTAGTTCAACCCTCATCAATCAGCTTCAAATAAACATTCACAATGAGGTCAAAGAGCCGACCAGCAGAGTTCAGAGTTCAGAGTTCATCGTTGCGTTTTGACTGATTAATGACATGTCATGCTGCAGCACCTGTTTCCACAATGAAATTAGCATTTTATCTCATGTCTTCTCACCGAGCGTCGAGTCAGAATCTCCAACAACTCGATGATCTCGATGTTTTCAGTGTTTGGATACGTTTTTGTCAAAGGCCAGAAGAATATTTATAATATTTTATGTATTTTCAGGTTGCACTCACTGACTTGATGTCTTTTATTCAGCTAAGAAATGAAAAATGAATTGTGTTTCCTTTTATCACACTAAATACTCAGAAAAAAAGTCACGTTTATTTTGATAAAATTTAGTCGTTTTCCATAAAACCAACAAGAATGTAGTGGCAACAAATGCAGCACACAAATACTGGCTGTCCTTATATCCCTGAGACTCAAATGTAATTATATTTATTTTGTTTTGTCTCTCTTTCTAGTTGAAAATGTTCAATAATTTTAAAATATAAATTTAAAAATGTGGATGAGTAAAGATTTAAGTTGGACCAGGAGATCAACCACCAGACAATTTTGGGGTTTTGCAAACAATAGCAATCACTGATAAATAATAATAATCACTTATATTATTAACTTGTACGTTTTCTTTTTTCAAAAGAAGAAAACGAAACTATAAAAAAATATTTGAACTGAAAAAATCAGGTTTTTTTTAAGTTTCAAATCTTTTTTATTTATTTATTTTTTCAGTTTTAATTTTTTTCCCATGTAATGGCCCTAATTTAGCTCCATAATCAATTACAGAGAACTGTTTTGAAACTCAAACTGGTTGGTCATTAGATGGATTAACAAACTTTAAAACACTAAATCACATAATTCTAACTTTTATATTATTTCTCCTCATTTCACTTTGTCCTGACCTCCAACTTTTCAGTTAGCGGTGTAGCTAACCAAAAAGTTAACTAAAGTGATAACCTCTGCGTAACGTTTCAATTTATGTTGTAGCTAGCCGAAAAGCTGACTAAACATTTAGCTTGCTTAGCTTTCACTGAATTAAATTTTCCCTTTAGCTGAAGCGCAAACTTTTCGGTTAGTGCTTTAGCTAACTGAGATGTTAGCTAAACATTTAGCTTACTTAGCTCTCAATTAATATTTCTGGATACATTTTGAAGTGTGAATTTACTCGGCTATTTTATAAACTTTCAGTTGAATAAAGCTCAATATTTTGGTTATTGACAGTTTGCACACTTCTGCTAATCCGCTAATAGTGGGTGTAACATTTTTGTTAGCGTTTTTGCTAACTTTGAAAACATTTAGCTTCTACTAAATTATCTTAAATTCTGAAGTATGATTTTACCTGGCTGTTTCGTAAGATAAAGTTTGACATCTGTGTTGAAGTTCTTTATTAACTATTAAGTATCCATTTTACTGTTAGTGTATTTAACTTTTAATGCGATTTAATCAAGTGCTGCTTGCTACGGAGTCAGTTTTGACACTTTTAGTTCTGTTTTGGGAAAAGCAGGATTTAAAACTAAAAATATGCCTACTCTGGTTTGTCTTTTACTTCTTTTTACATGAAGCATAGTGAAATAAGGACGTGTAGCTTTATTTTGAGAGCATATTTAAAGCCTTAACACACAATATCACAGTGCAAAATGTATTAAAAAGAATCTTTAATTTAAGTAAATTTATTCAATGTTGAGAAAATCCAATGTTATCAGATTTAATTGTGTGTGCCAGTCAGTAGCATCTGTAGAAGTTCAGATAAAATGAGTGTAATTGAAGCACAGCAGAGGGAGGCAGGTGGATGAATTGCTCAGCAGATGCAGCTTACAGTTGATTAATATAATGACACTTGTGACAGTTTGATGACTGAGAGCCCTCATTAAAAATACAGATGAAAAAGATGCATCTTCATTTTGTTTCCCGTCTGTGCAAAGTCATGTTTATCTTTAGGAATACAAAAAAAAAAGATTAAAATGAAAGTAAAACAAAGAAAACGAGCTACTTAACACAGATTGTTCATAAAATAAACAATTATAAGTTTGTTTGTAAAGAATTCTTCATTTTTTTGTGTTAAACCTGTAAAGATTTATCCGTTTTAGGAGGATTAAACAACAGTAACATAAAAATAGGTCCCACATTTGCATATTCAGTTTAATCAGGCTGTAAAAGAATGTGCCCTGTGGAGAGTAATGATGCCTTCGCATCCTGACGGATGACTGATTCTCTGCAAGTGTCAATCACGGTTAATGTCATAGCTGCTGAGCTTCTGAATAGATTCATGCTGCAGGTCATCTTTCTCAGCCTCCTGAACAAGAAAACACAACATTAAAACTTAACATGTGAGGGGAAAATCTTAGGAAATCTAAGCTAAATCTAAATATTTATCCTGGATGCTACTGAGATGAGCAGATGGGCAACAGCTGTAAAGAGCAGGAAGCTGAGGCACTGAGGAAAACACCACACTTATGATCAAAGATGGGAACAAAATGAAACACAAGGCGCTGCAACAGAACCACCATGACTCCAAACTCAAAGTTCAACAGATCATGAAAACATTAAACAGGAGATATAGCGCAAAATTCACAGTTTTGTTCTTCCATTTTGGTTTTAACTGCTACTAAAAACTGTCCAAACATTTAAAAAAAAAAAAAAGACTTAGCTGTTTTTTCACAATAAGTTGATGTTGTTGGTGTCAGGAAAATGAGTCATTTCAAAAACTTGCCAATTGTTAAGTCACAATCCATGAGCAATCCACCGTTACCTAGCAACCCCACACGAGCCAAGCCCGGTTACCCAGCAACCCTAGCTGAGCTCCAGGACGTTTGGTCTTACCACTTTACAATGACCCCTGAAAAACACAAGGGTTTTCTTAGTGACTTACCATCCAGAAACCACTTGCTACATTGTTGTTGGTTGTGCAGGAGGCTCCACTTCTGCTTTTCAAAGATGTACGGTAGGATAACTGTACATCTGTTTGCAGCCATTTTGACGTGGGAACGTAAATGTTGCATTGGGGCAGTGGGCATGGTCAGCAGCAGCTTATTGGATTTAAAGTGACAAGTCGCCCTAAAACTACAGCAGCGTGTAATAGGACCACTGTGGATAGATAATAAAACAATAAATTTTCACACAAAAAATGCCAAAAGTTTGAGATTAATCTCAAAAATTTTCTAGAAATGTTTTGTTTTTTAATTCAAAACTTTTCATTTGTAGGTAGTTGTGTTAATTTTAAGTGGAAATTTGGGTATTTTAAAAATCAAAATGGCAATAATTAATATAAATAACAAAAAATAAAATCAGGCAAAAGAAAATGTTTCCAAATCAGTTTCTATCAGTAAAAAACTTATGAAACTTTAACAAATCTTCAGTTGTGTGTCTGTGTCTGGTGAATTTTTGGTTAAAACATGTTTGTTTTTCATTCAGTGGGTAGAAAATTCAGAAGTAAGAGAAGAAATACTTTATAATAAAATTACTCAAATTACAGCGTAGTAAAATACGCCTAAAAGTATTTTTTTTCTTCAAAAAAGTCACTCTAGTAAATGTAATTGAGTAAATGTAACTAATTACTAAACATCTCTGATTTTACGAATTGACAGGATAGTTTGAAAACAGTTTGGTTTTTACAAAGTATTATTTTTTGTAGAAGCTAATAGCAGTTTACCAAAATCTGTTCCAAACGTTTGAGAAAAAACATTTCCTGATATTAACAGTGTTGGTAGCAGATGTGCATCAAAGCCTCTCAAAATGTGTTTGAGTCTCTTTTGTCGTCCAGGTAAACTGTAAATTGTTAAGCCTCATTTCTTTGGGGTCAGAATCGTCTGGCAGGAATATTAAACATGTTCATTATTCAGAAGAAGGTGTGAGCCGAGGCAATCCCATTAGGCAGTAAACAGAGGACAAGGAAGACGCCTGCTAACTCTCACGGGACGGCATCCAATTAGCACTTAAGCTTTTTCCCCAACATGTTGGCTATTTTCAAAGAAAGAGTGACAAAAATCACACAGAAACACAGACTGAACATCTTCTTTTAACATTTACAGATGCATCAAAGGTTCACCTGATTTTCATTTGTAGTGTTTTGTGTTTTTGATACTAATGAATTTAATTTGACTTTTCTGTTTCATTATAGCTGTGTTTCCATTGACCTTAAAAAGTTGCAAATTGTAATTACGAAAATTAATTTGCTCAATGAAAATGAATTTTTGTGCTCAGATGAAGTAGTATTTCAGTTGTATCAAAAAGTTGTATTGGCATCCAGGATGGTTGGCACTAAAATTTAAACAGTTTTACTTGTTATTATTATTAATGTGGTAAAGAAATTTTAATCCCAGAGCAGTGGTGCCTCCAAGTGGGGGTCAAAGGGAGGCCATGGCCCCATCTGGAAATATGCTGGCCCAGTACTAGCATAATGTTCAGGTTATATAAAACTATACAGAGTTTTAATCAATACATAAATACAAAACCCAAAAAATAGATGAATAAATTTAGAAAATTAAACATAATTTAAGTATGGGTATGTACTCAAGGAGCTAATAACTAGCACACAGCGCTAACATGATGCTACTGCTAGCAAAACAATTGTCAAGATATAACAAGAGAAATTTAATCCTAAATTAAAGTTTGTTGTTATAAATAATGTTTATGGTTACACACACACACACACACACACACACGCACACACACACACACACACACACACACACACACACACCCACACACACATATATATATATATATATATATATATATATATATATATATATATATATATATATATATATATATATATATATATATATATATATATATATATTAAAATATGAATATTTGGCAGTGATAATTACTCACATTCAAACCCAATATATTCGCACTATTCAACCTGGCATTAAAAGTGACAGAAATACTTCAAATATATGAAAGTATTTGCTGCTTTATTTCTGCAGACCAGCTCGTCCTCCGCTGCTCTTCTGCCTCCTGCCGTCTTGCTGAGATTGACCTTTTCTTTGTGTCATCACAGGTCTTATCATCTTCACACAGAAAACATACATTCCCAGTTAATCTCTGTATTGAACCTGCAGCTGATAGCTCAAGGCAGTAATAAAAGATGAAGGATCCCCTGAAGACAAGAAGGAGGAGGAGTTCCTTACCTCATCTTAAATTTAATCCCAAGAAACAGACCCAGAAAATCTGTAATTCAAATAAAAAGCTTATATTTGGAGGAAGGGAGTGAACAGTCTGAGACTGATTTTCTGAAACATTTTCCATTCATTTAATATGATTGATGTTAACATTTATAGTAGAAATCTAGGCAAACACCACTTCTGTCTAATCAGCTTTAATCCAACTCCAGTCCATTTGCCTAGAATGTCCGGTTCGGTTGTGGAGGTGGGAACGCCAATCGAACTCTGGTCCACTTTCAAACCTCGTTCTCGGTTCGGTTGAAATAAACTCTGGTGCGGTTTGAATACATATGTGAACAGCAAGCAAACCGGAGACCGCTCCAAAAGCAGGAAGTGGATTACAGCGCAGGGCATTCTGGGTAAATGAAACCAAAACAAACGAGCTAGCCTAGCGCTAGCAGGAGAAATGGCTTGTGGTCGTTACCAAAGATAAAAGAGAAATCCTCCGACAACGAAAATCTGATGGAAGGAAGGAAGTTGCGTTCAACGTCTTCTTCAGGGGTTTGTGTGTTATTTCCTCTAATGGTTCTTGGTGCAGCGCCGCCACAGGCGAGGAGGGGAACAGGTCCTTTAAAAGATTTGGTTCATTTGATTCAGTGCAGTGTGAAAGCAAACCGCAGCAGCTGGAAATGCAACAAATGTTGCAAGTTTGGTCTCAAGCCGAACCAAATCTACCGATTTATTGTCTTTACTCAACTCCACTTTGCAAGCAGCCCTGCTGATCATGGCTTGTCTGCAGGTTGAAAGACTGCTTGTCCTCCCACCGTTCCCAGTCTGCCAACAAAGGCTGATGTTATTGGGTCAGACGCTTTTCTTTTGCCAAACAGAGAAAGAAATGGAGGTAAACCCAGAAGGAAACCAAGGAAACAAAATGAACAAAACATCCGAATATTGTCAATTTCCTGCAAAAACAGAAATAAACCTTCAACCCACATAAAGATGTAGGGCTAAAGAAAATTACTTTCCTATTTATTGCAAACAAATTCAAAATGAACAGATTCCAGAAAATAAACAGAATATTCATTTAGCTTAATGAAATTGAAATGCATAAGCTGCTGCAGCTGTAAAATTAGGAAAACTGATTTATTTTTTCATACTGTAACATCTGAGAGGAAGAAGTGAAGCTAAACCCGATCATGCAAACACAACAAACATAAAGCAAATATTGCAGCGTGTAATTTCACCTCCAAACCGAGGTGTAAATGTATTACCGCTTGGTGAACACAGAGGCAGAGAGCGTGCACTGATGTGACGATAATGACAGAAAAGGGACTGTCACACACACGCACACACACACACACACACACACACACACACACACACACACACACACACACACACACACGCACACACACACACACACATACACACACACACAGACTCTCTCTCTCCCTCGGGGGATTTGCTCGCCCCGCTGAGTGGCTCAGTTTGCAATATGAAGCACAACAGGCAGGATTTCTGTTGGGACTCTTCATGCTACGCGTCTCATTTGAAAGTGATGCAGACAGGATGATGTCACTTCCCTCCACTGGGCTTGAATTTCATGTATAAAAATCAAGTTCCTCAAAAATAATACTGAGGTTTTGAAGCAACAAAAAGTAAAACATTGTGTGACACACTGCAAAAACACAAATCTTTCAGAGTGTTTTTGGGTTAGTTTATTAGTACACTTGAAATAAGACAAACTAAATTACAAGTAACTTTTCAACAAGATTTAGGAGCTTGTTTTAAGTCAATAATTGATTAATATTGATAAAAAAGTTCTAGTTCACAGGCAAATTATAATATGGAAAAAATTTCTTTCCATAAATCGTGAAAAAGGAGTAAAATCTTCGACCATAAAAGCTCAGAAATCTTCTTGAAAAGAAAACAAAGTTTCTGAGTTCAAAAGTTAAAAGTCTGCTAGAAAAAACATACAAACAAAACTTGAGATTAACCTCAGAATTTTTCTAAAAAAAACTTGTAAATTTTGAAATTAATCTCCAAAATTTGGACTATTGTGAGTTTCAAAAGTTTAAAAATATTTGACTGTTGAAAGCCAGAGATTTCTTTTTTTTTTTTTTACAAAAATTTCGGATTTCTTTTGTAACAAAATTTTGACATTCCAAACTCAGAAATATCCTTCATTTTTCTAGAAAATATCTTAAAGTAATAAAAAAAAATTCAAGAAACAAAGTTTCAACTTTTCAAATTCAGAAGTTTCTGAGTTTTGTCTAGAAAATTTCTGAGATTAATCTAAAAATTACTGATTTTTGTCCAAGCATATTTTTGACGTTTCAAACTCAGATATTTCCAAGTTTTTTGTTGAAAAATTTAGATTTTTTTTTCTTTTTTTTGACGAAAATGTACTCCTTACACTATTGCGCCGTCATATAAGTCATATTTGACGTAAATCCCTCCGTGTAACGTGTGAAATCAAACACATGCTCCCGCAGCAGAGGCCGGGTCAGCGGGGTGACGCGTGGGTCGGTTCCTCCGTCACCAAACTGAAACAAAATGGCGGCGGGGCGTGGACGAGGCTGACAGGCGGCCGTGGCAGTGTCATCCTGCGACACGTCTCCTCTGTGACTGACAGCCGATCCCAATTAACCTCAGACAGAAAAACACACACAAGTACACCTGCTCTCCGGGTCACACACACTGGTGAGACACTGATGTCATTTTACATCTAAATTATACCTTTACACCCCGTCAGAGTCAGATTATATGTAGTTAATAAAATGAAATTAGGGCTGAAATGATTAATTGGATATATTATGATTAATCGCACTAAACGATTACTGAAATAATCATCTAATTTAGTAATCAATTATCTAAATTAATCACAGACCCATTTGCTGAAACATCAGAGCTGTAATTAAGACAAAACTTTACAAAAATATTCACATTTTGCATCTAAGATTAACAAAAACTTCCTTTATTCTACCTGAAACTCTTCAAGTCATAGTTTTAGCTTCACCTGCTTCATATTCTGTTGAAAAAAATAATCATAATAAAACAAAACTCATATTAAGCGTCTTTGCTATCTAATTCGTTAATCCAAAAATTATCATCAGATTTTGTTGCATTTGAGGTAAGAAAACATTTTTCCAACCCTTATTTGTCTTAGTTAAAACTGAATTAAATTAGTTATTTGCATTTATTTGTGTATTTCTATAATAATAATAATAATAATAATAATAATAATAATAATAATAATAATAATAAGTCTTAAATAAAAAGTTTGAATTTTCAAATTTTTATCCAGTTGATCGATTCATTGTCAGGATATTTGATTCATCAATAACTGAAGTAGTCCTTAATAGCATTTGTAAATAAATTACACCTCTGACACGAATTCCCATTTAAAATTATTCATTTTATTCCCCACAACAGGAAAAATGTGACTCTGGCTCCCTCTAGCGACGATATGGGCGCAAAACGAAATGACTTTAATTGGCAGGCCTAATTTGTTTAATAGACCAAAACAAAAATAATTGCAATTTAATAATAAAATATAGTTGTCTTATAATCTAAATAAAATACAGAAGAGTCCCTCTTTGAGTAATTTAATCTGAATATAAATTCATCTGTTCTGTTTCTGGCCTCAGAACATTAATGAACAAACACAGAACCCATGAAACAAACATTATATGTTGGTGATTTGCTGCTGTGAGCGTCTAGATATTATCGTTTTCTATTCTGTAATTATGTGAATAAGCTGAATTTCGTTGAGAATAGTGTGATTCCGGCCAGTAGATGGCAGAGTTTACACATCTTGTTTTAAAAAGTAATCATGTAGTGCCCTGAAAAGCTACGAAGCATTACTTCTCCCATTTGTCACCCTATTATCACTTCATTAAAAAAAAATTACTGGTCGAATTTCTAGTGGAAATATCTTAGTATATTGAAATAAGATAAAACTGATTAAAATTAATTTTTAAGCAAAAAATGTGAAACATAAAATAAGCTGACGGCTTATGATTTCTAAATATTGATTTTGAAAAGTACTAATTACATTGCCATATTATTTCACTTGTGGCATTGAATAAGGTTTTTTTATATGTTAAATATTCTGCCAATTGAATATCTAACATTAATATTAAGGAATTATTGACTTAAAACAAGCTGCTGAACATTTACTTTCAAGTTCCTTTTATCTTATCTGAGGTGTAGAAAGATATTTGCACTAGAAACTAGACTAAAAATACTTGGTAGAATTTTGTGTTTTTGCAGTGTTCCCAGGTAATTTACTACTAATCAAATTTAGGTCAACCGGAACTACTTCCGGTCAGAGGCTCCGCCCACTTTGAGACGTTAATGAATCTTTATTGACCAGAATGAACTTCTTGAGTGTTTCTCAGAGTAATGTAGGAATAAAATAAAACTCTGGTTCTGTTTGGACCTCCGGCGGTGCTGTGGGAATGGCGAACCGGCACCAGATGAAAGAAGCCCTCCAGCAGCGCATAGAGTCATTGAAACAGCAACTCCACAGTCTGAGTCGGGACATCTGGACCCGACCGGAAGTCGCTGGCGAGGAGGTGAACGCTCACGACGCGCTGGTCCGGTTCTTCTCCGAGCAGGACCGGGCATGGACGGTCCAAAGTCACTACGAGCTGCCGACCGCGTTCCGGGCCAGCTGGGGTTCTGTCGGTACCGCCGGGAAACCCCGGCGGCTGAACGTGGGTTTCCTGTGCGAGTATGACGCGCTGCCGGAAATTGGGCACGCGTGCGGCCACAACCTAATAGCAGAAGTGGGAGCTGCAGCTGCTTTGGGGCTGAAAGCGGCGGTGGAGACCCAGCCGGAGCTCCCAGTGCAGGTAACGGTCCCTCACTGGGTTATACTGGTCTCACTGGGAGGAAGAGCAAAGTCTCAGAGGCACAAGTCAAGGCACTGCTAGTATAGATAAATACCCCCCTTGCCAAGCTGGCTAATTGGTAAAAATTACGCCAGACGACAGTGGAATATCAAAAGTACCAAAAGTCAATAAGTCCTTTATCATGTTTTACATATAGATACCTTCCTAAAGAAATGTCCTGTGTCATTTTTCACCAAAAGCAATTTATTTATTTATTCATTTATCTGGTTAAACACACTCAGAAATTTCTTAGTTTTTCTTAGAACATTTCAGAAAGTTTTTTGATGGAAATTTAATCCTATTTTTTTTCTTTCTACAATCTCCCTAATATGATGTTCACCATCTCAATGATCAATAAACTTTAATTTTGTAAAGGAAACTTTGCATTGGAACAGGAAGTTCTATCTAGCTAGCTAGAGCAGGGGTGCCCAAAGTCGGTCCTCAAGGGCCGGAATCCTGCATGTTTTGGTTCTCTCCCTGGTTTCACACACCTGGATCAAGTAATGGCTCGTTAGAAGGCCTAAGAGGAACATTGACAAGCTGAAAAGGTTGTTACCATCACCAGGGAGTGAACTTAAACGTGGAGGATGCCGGGCCTCCAGGACCGACTTTGGGCACCCCTGTTCTAGAAAGACAGACTTGTGGCACTTTTGTACTTCCATACAGGGAAAAAAATATCTAATTCTTAAACCATAAAGTATCTCTGACTTTCTTCTCTAAGCTTTTTTTATATACAATTCTTCTATGTCTCCTCCATTACATCATCTTGTTTGTAAAAACTTTATTTTGATCAAATATATAAGTAATCATTTCTGTTTACTGGTTGAGCTGGTAGTTTGAAGAATGATGTAAGCAGAAGCTTGGTCGGAGAAACTTTTCTAAAGATGAAAACAGTCTGAAACTCTCTGCTTTCATGATGATAAAGATGCATACAGTCTCATAATGTTGTCTTTATTTTAAAGGTGACCTACTATGATTCCTGGAACAGGTTAGGATTAGTCTGAAACATGTTTATTACATTTGTTACACAAACTCGTTCCTAGATAATGAGGTTTTACGGCGTCTTGTCACTTTAAATCCAAATGATCTGCTGCTGGCCACCCCCTCAACTGTACATTTACAAACACTCATAAAAATGGCTGTAAACAAATGCACAATTATACAACCACACATCTTTGTAAAGCAGAAGTGGAGTCTCCTGCACAACTAACAAGAATGCAGCAAGTGATTTCTAGATGGTAGGTCAACAACAAAACACTTGTCTTTTCCAGCAGCCATTGTACAATGCATATAGCAGTAAAACCAGCTGACCAGTCGAGCTGGAGCTCCGCTGGGGTTGCTAGGTAACACAGCAGCGCCTGTTAATTTATGACGTTCTGGAAGATTTTCAAATGGCTAATTTTTCAAACACCAAAAATCTTCAACTTATTGCCAAGAAACGGTTGGGTGGGTTTTGTTTTAAACACTTGGGCTTATAAGCAGTTGAGACCCAAATGGAAGGTCAAAAATATGCAAAATGTAAATTTTGCCTAATAGATCCCCTTTAGGCCAATTGACTTATGTGGATCATGGATCATGACTGGCACATAGAAGCTGATATTTACATCAGGCTACTGAACCCTTTTAATCCCAGATAACCGTTCTGGGAACACCCGCAGAGGAGGCGATTGGAGGAAAGATCGACCTGATCCAAGCCGGGGCTTTCACTGATGTGGATCTCATCTTCATGGCTCATCCGGCTCAGCAGGATGCCTCCTTCCTTCCCACCGTCACAATCGCTGAGTGAGCTCTTTTCCTTTCTTCTCTTTCTCCCTTAAAATAAAAACTTAAACTAACCATGTTGATGTCACAGGGTGTCAGTGAAGTACCACGGGAAGGCGTCTCATGCGTCTGCGTATCCGTGGGAAGGGGTGAACGCTCTGGATGCTGCTGTGCTAGCTTATAGCAACCTCTCTGCGCTCAGACAGCAGCTGAAGCCTGAGTGGAAACTTCATGGTGAGGGAAAAAATGTTAACAGCTATATTTCAGTTTATTTAGCCTGCTATAGAGAGAAAAACGTGGGTGTTAATTTTTCAAAGCCATATTTTTACCATGTTATCCATTCATTTATAAATTTATAACTACTCAGTGAAATCCAGAAAACACTAGCTGCATTTTTATTAAGAAATGCTCGCAAAATTTTGTTGATATTCCACTAATGTTAAAAAAAAACAACACAATTTTGCAACTGCAATGTTTCCTTTAAATAAGAAATGCAAAACTACACATGAATACATTTGTTCACACAATTAGTCATTAAAAAACATGATGTGCCATCATCCTCCTTCCACTTCCTGTCATCTTCTTTGTCATTTCCACCAGTAGCAACATTCTGTAATGCAAAAAAAAGTGTTTCCAATGCAGTTTTGCAAATGATGTAAATTTTTGTTTGTTTTTTAGCCACAATAAATTGGTTTATTTTGCAAAATTTAAACATTATTTTTCGCATCATATGCGTCGCATGATCAACAACAAGATATTTTTTGGAAAACATGAGTTTTTTTCTGAAATGTCTCTATTAAGTGTTTATTTTTGTGATTCCTATTTCCTTGTTGATAAAACAGTAGTTGCATTTCCATCGAGCAAATTGGAATTACGAAAATAAATTTGCGTATTGAAATGCGGCAATTTCGAAAAAACAAGAAAAATTTGTAATTCCTAGCTGCACAATTATATGGTCAATGGAAACGTCACTAGTTTAAAACATTTAATTATGTGCGCCAAGTGTAAACCTTGTTACTGCATATAAAAAGAAAATGGACGCTCTCTTTTCTATCCTCCATTTTTCTTTGTCTTTTTGTTTTCCTTCCTAACAGGCATCATCAAACACGGAGGGGTGAAGCCCAACATCATCCCTGCCTACTCTGAGTTGGAGTTTTATCTACGAACCCCGCGGCTCAGTGATCTTTGGGAGCTGAAGGCCAAAGCCGAGGCGTGCTTCAGAGCTGCGGCTCTGGCCACAGGCTGCCAGGTGAGCTGTTGTCCATGACTCACCTGTCGTCTAGCATCATCTTTTTTATCTCATTGCTGTAATTATGCTCCAGAATGTTTGTCGCTGTTGCATAACTGCTACCTTTGAGCTATAAGTCTCCTCAGTCTGCAGCTGATCTAAACAGGCTCTAGTTTCAGGAAACACACAAACAGAGCAGCTTGAATATGATCTTAACCTACATGAGAGCCTGGACATTTTTTATTACATTTTTAAAAACTTTGGCTGCGCTAAAGGGGAAGAGTAATGCCAAAATTCACAATATTCATGTTTTTACATTTTCATTTGGGTCTCAACTGCTTCTCAAAACAACCTAAGTGCTTAAAAAGAAACACTCAGATGTCTTTTTTTGGCAATAAGTTAATGTTTTTTGGTGTCTGGAAAATGATCCGTTTCAAAAACCTATATAAACTTTACTCATGAAATTGGAACCATATGGTAACACAACAATCAAACAATGAGGATTATTATTTTCATTCTTAAAGTAAACTTGCCAATTCTTATAGATCTTAAATTTTAAACACTGTGACTGCTCTCTTTGGTCCCTGTAGGTGGAGATAATCTACCCGGCCCATACTTACTCCAACATTCTGCCTAATGAAACTCTGGGAACCCTGTATAAAGGCAACGGAGAAGCTTTGGGCATGGTGTTTCCTGAGCATCCAGCCAGCTTCTCTGGTTGGTAAATATTTAATCTTTATAAAAACATCGTCCTCTCTGTCTGTTTTGCAGTGCTAACATTTAGCAGCAGCTCTTGTTTACAGGTTTTGACACAGAGTCATTATCACAATGAATTTCTAATTATCCGGCAGGTTCCACAGACTTTGGCAACGTTTCATTCATAGTGCCTGGGATCCATCCGTTCTTTCACATCGGCACTGACGCATTAAACCACACAGAGAAATACGCGGAAGCAGCAGGTACAGCAAAATTATTATATTATAGTTAGCTAAAACTAGCAAAAACATTTTTAACTGAAGTAAATAAAAAGTGTAACTAATGGAGAAAAATACAACTGGAAGTATAATGAATGTTTATAAAACTAAGCTAAGCTAACAGTATAAGATCCTCCGATCTCATACTGTTGCCTATCTACTGAGCACGAAGAGTTAAATCCATGGACGCATAAAATCAATGTTTAAACGGATTTGTAAAGGACGTGCAAACTCTTCAGGTGAATAACAAAGTCCTGGTGACTGGCAGAGTAAGGACATGTAGCAAGATACATGGATGCTACATGTCCAAAAACTACACTAGCTAAGCTAACTTTGCTAGCTAGGCAGTAAGTACTGCAGTATATATCACTGATATTTATCTTAGTATTACACAGAGGTGGATAGAGTACTTAAAAATTGTAACAATAAGTTGTAACTTTATAAGTTAAATATGAACAAGGTGAGAGCTAGTTCTAAGCTTGTGGCTTGTTTATTGTTGTCATAGTAACTCCATAGCAACTGCCTACCAAGATGGCCGACAGTTACAAAGTTCACTGAAGTGTGACGTCACATGAGAAATGTGTGTTAGCCTTTCGAACTGATGTTAAATTTACCCCCACCCAACACAAGCAGTTTGTCAGCTGTCGGCAAATTACAGCGCTCCATACGGCGCCTACGTTAATCCACAAAATGGCCACCGCAAAGTTTGGCAGAAAAAAATCCAGAGTCAGTTGGTTTTTCAGCAAAAATTGAATCTATTTTTGAAAATAAATTAAAAAACCTAGAACTACTACTGTAGCTAATAAAAACTAAACAATATTTAACTAATAATACTAGTGTGTTTGCTAGTTTTTATTAACTAGCAAAAACTAACTGAATTAGTCAAATGTCATACCTAAATAAAACTATTGGTTTCTGGCTATAAAGATGAGGATCCCTTCCATGTCATGTGGTGATTTCTATTTTTAGCGTTTTCTTTTCCTTCCTGCGCCAGGAGCCGAGAAGGCCCAGTTGTACGCCCTGCGGGCGGCCAAGGCTCTGGCTATGACAGCTGTGGATGTGCTGTGCTGCCCGGATCTGCTGCAGCGCGTCAGGAACGACTTCAGGCTGGCCAAACTGAGGGAGGAGACGTGACCAGAGGGCAGAAACAACTCACATTGAGACACACAAACTCCCCGAACTCGGCTGGACGGTTTCACTGCTAAAACAAGAAATTAATGGCACTTTGAAACAAATTTCAATGTATTTTACATGATAAACCAAAACAAGTGGTGTAAAAAGGGGAAGCAGAAAGAAAATGAATTATGATTATGAATTCCTTTTCTTTTACAAATAAAAAAGGAAAAGTGTGGTGTGCACAGTTTACTAAAGCTCAGTAGCGCTGCAAAAACACAAAATCTTACCAAGTATTTCTAGTTCTTGTGCAGATATCTTAGTGCAGTCGAAATAAGACAAAACTAACTTGCAAGTAACTTTTCAGCAATATAAGAGCTTGTTTTGAGCCAATAATTCTTTAATATTGATTTAAAAAGTTGATTTATAAAGACAATTTTCCCTGGTGAAAATAAAATAATCTGCTTGTGAAACTAGTACTTTACTACTGATCAAGCTCCTGTTGTGCTGTAAAGTTAAAGTACTTTTTTATTTCAAGTGGGATAAGATGTTTACACTAGATATCAGACAAAAAACACTTGGGATTTGTGTTTTTTGCTGTGAAAACATCTGTTTACACAGTGAATCTTTACGGATGTCAAGTGTTACAGTGGAGATTATAAACCAAAAATACTTGGTAAGATTTTGCCGTTGTTCCGTCTTTGTCTCTTTTACAGCATAATATTCTAGTTTTTAAACTCTCTCTTCTTCAGCAGCTTTTATGTGATAGTCGGATATTTCCCCTGAGGCTGCTTGGAGATGAAATGCAGAGACAAAGGAAAATGCTCAAAGCTGAATCTCTTTCACAGGTGAGCAGGAACTCCCGATGTGTCCTCAAATGAATGTTAATGCTGCAATGTGCCTCCCTAACTGCAGGGGGTGCTTCACTTTGAACTTTTTTTTTTATTTGGTGTTGGACCAAACTGGGGTTTATGCAATTTACATGCCGACATTCTGTCATTTAGATCTTAGTGATGTTTTCATGACTGACAGCTAAAGTGGCAGAATACTGGGAATTTATGCAAGTAAAAGCATCAGTTCAAAGGCATAAGTTGGGGGCACAAATTCTAGTTTGTTCGACATTTTTTTTAAATCCACAAAGCCAAAATTTCAAGTTCTAATAAATGACCAGCATTTTATAACTCCAAAAACAAACTCCTGGTACTTTTGGTTTGATATTTCATCACTTTTTTTGATCAGAATTGGTGGATTTTGTTGCACAAACTCAAATTTTAATCTATTTTCAATAGAACTGAATTCCAGAAACTTAAATGTTGGCCTGCTTTGTATATTAAAAAAACTACTTGTATGTATAATTTGGATTATTACTGTTGGATCATCCAGCTGCACCAAAATCATAACAATTCAAACCCAAACTGTCACTTCTGATGATCCCAAACTGATCGGGTTCTTCCAGAAAATACAAAGAACATTAATTTAGCTGTCAAACATGGTGGTGGCAGCATCATTCTGATCATTCAAGTGATGCTGCTAAATCGCTCAAATTAGGTCCAAAACCTGCTTTAACTTTCTCACAAGTAAAAAACAAAATGGTAGATGTCTAATTAAAAAAAAAATTCTTAATGTTTGATGCAAAATCATTCAAACCCAGAAAAAGAAATGTTTCAATAAATAAGTATGAGCTCAAAATTAAAGTTATTCCAGTTTTGTAAATGTTTTGCTTCAGTTTTCACTCTTAATTTTTTCTAATTTCTTTCTTTTATTAAGGTTAAAAATAATCACAGCCATGCATGTCAAAGCTCTTCGTCATTCTTATATTGCATGCAAGAGGAAATTTACATTAGCTGTGACAAATTCAGCACAAACAATTTTCACATTTTTAAGAAAATAAAACAGTGCTCTTCAATCTTTAATTTACCTCAATCAAAGTACGTTTGGTCATTTTACAAATTAAATATCTACAGAAGATGATTAGGGTGAGTAAAATAAGATCTCTGAATTTTTCTCAAAATTCTGATTTTTTTTCTTTCTAAGAATTCAGTTTCCTCAGAATTCACCTTTTTTTCTGATAATAAACATTTTTTCCTTCAGAACTCTGACTTTAATATTCTGAAATCAGAATTCTGAGAAAAAAATAAATAAATCAGAATTACTTTTTATAGTGGCCCTAATCTTCTTCCGTAGATATCTCTATTCCATTTCACCAAAACTTTATGATAAAAGATAAAACTATCAACTAACAGGTCACAGTGAACCTCAAAGCCTCACAACAGCAACAACATAGGAGATCAGCTTCAGTATAAAAAATAATAAATAAATGAACATGAAATGCAGATGTTTTAAAAAATACTAAAACAGTTGTTTGGGATTTACCTATATATTCAGATATTTTAAAACCATTTTCCTAAACAGATTGTCAATAAAACATTTGCACTGATCAAAAGTTTTTTTTAACATAAACTGAGTCATGATGCAGAAAATCTGGAAATCTACCATGATAACTGAATATGAAAACTTTGACTTATTGGAACAAAATTTGTTTGGAAAAACTCAGAAATTTTAAGACTAATTTCAGAATTTTTTGAGAAAAAAAACTACATTTTTTTTTAATTTTGAGATTTTCAACATTTTCTACAAAAACGTAGACATTTCTACGTTTCAGAAGTCAAATTTAATGACTTTTCAAACTCGCAAAATTTCTAAAAGTCAAATATTTCTAAAGTTCTTTTAAAGCTCAGAAATTTCTTTGTTTGTAGAAAATTTCTGAGATTAATCTCAAAAGTTCTGAGTTTTTTGATGAAAATGTACCCCTTCCCTCCCTATCTACAATGGCCCTAATGCGATGTTGTAAAATATAAATATTCTATTAGATATCAAAATCTCCATATCGCTATAAATATTTTAACATGTAGCATCATGACAAACTTCACATGAATGTGAATTTAAGTAAAAACTGAAGTTTTTATGAAGTCAGAATTAGAGGTATTAGCAGATAAATTCCCTTAAACCTTGGAAACAGGAGTTCATTTAAAGTTTTTTTTTCCACTTTACTGTTAAATGAGTCGATTCTCTCCCTGCAGACCTGAAAACAGCGTCATTTTGCTCCTGAGGCTTTCCACGTCTTTGTTGATTGTCATGCCCAGTTTTTCTGCAGAGCGGAAATTTAAAAAAAATGGCGGTTTTCCACTTTTTTCACAAAGTTCAACGTTGTCATCGACACCAGACACGCAAAAGCACACGGATTTGACGGAGCGATGAAACGGTGTTCAACAGTTTTAAGTGGCTGGGGCAAGAAGGCAAAAGTTTTCCATCTGTTGTTGATCCCCAGTTTATCCCCTGACAGAGCATCGGTTTAGCTTCTGCGCTAGCCAGCCGGCTAAATGGCCTGCCAGCTAGCTAGCCATCCGGCTGGCTAACTAGCCTGCTGGCTATCTAGCCGGCTAACTAGCCCGCCGGCAATCCAATCGCGTTCTATTTAAAGCATCCCAGTTTACGAGTATATGGACCAGTAAATGATGTTGAAGAGGATGTACGCGCCGGGGAAGACGACCCGGGAGTATTTGTCTATGGCGTGGGTGTCTATCCAGATGTTGACGTAGCTTCGGGACGCCTTCACCTGACCCGTGATCTGAGGGTCGTTCAGCGCCACCTGGGCCAGGATTCGCTCCTGGCGCCCGCCGTTCTCAGGTATCCCATAATTCCCCGTGGTGTTGACGTCCATGGAGCCGTAGCCAGTTATCTGTGGGTCGATCATCATCTCGTCGGGGTTGCCGATGCCACATGTGCACGGCAGCTAAATGTAAAAGGTAAAAGGTACATAAATCACATTTATTTAAAAGGTGATCAACTCTTTAGTCATTTCATAAATGTTTTGTTCAACATTTTTCTTAAATAATGAGGTTTTAGTCTGGTCTGTTCTGACGTTATGAGTATGACAGGGTATTAGGGCCATGCTAAGAAAATAAAAATTATAAAATTACGAAAATAAATAAAATATTTTTATGAGAATAATCATAGTTAAGACTTTATTCTCGTAGTATTACAACTTTATTCTTGTAGTATTTCAACTTTATTGTCATATGACTGGTCTTAATTTTATTTGTTTATAAACATTAGTATAACCTCAATACTCTGTTGTATTTGAGCTCCTTTCGGAATGAGCTATTTTAAGGCGTCTTGTCACTTTAAATCCAAATAAGCTGCTGCAGACCATGCCCCTAAACGTTTTCACTCACACATAAAAATGTCTGCAAAAAGATGTGCAATTGTCATACATCTTTGAAAAGCAGAAGTGGAGCCTCCTACACAACCAACAAGAATGGAGCAAGTGGGTCCTGGATGGCAAGCCAACAACAAAATATTTTTCTTTGCCAGCAGTAAAACCGGCTGACTAAACCTGCTGGAACTCTGTTCGGGTTGCTAGGTAACAGTTGGAACTTTGCTGAGGTTGCTAGGTAACAGATAGAACTCTGCTGGGGTAGATGGGTAACTGGCTGGGCTTCACTGGGGGTCACTCAGTGAGGGGCAGTGCCATTACATTCATTCCGTAGTGGCATTACAGTCCGTAGTTTAATTTTCCAGATACCAAAAAGCATTAACTTATTGCAAAAAAAAAAAAAAAAAGCTGATTTTTTTTTAAGCACTTGGGATGTTTTTCGAAGCAGTAGAAACCCAAATGGAAGAACAAAAACTGACTTGCATAATGTGTTCCTTATTGTCAAAGGTAATAAATAAAGTGTGCTTATTTCTGTATCACACTAAGGGCATTGATATGAGTTTGCTGAGGAAGATTTATTGAAGATGTTTTTGCTGGAAATGTTCCTCGAGGTATGTGGGCAGTTTGGCTCCATATGCCACAACATTTGGCACATGAAGAATAGCAGCTCTGCATTCCCAGAAATAATTTACCGTAGCCCTCTGAGGAGCTTAAAGAGAGACGATTCAGAAAATATTTATCTGTTTATTGGCAACGAACATGAATCATTAATGCTCATTTCTGCCAGTTTGGAAATATTTTCCCCACAAATCAGGTCAGCCTCGACTGATGCATCAATGAACTTGATTTAAATGTCTGAGTTTTCTGTGTTTAAACAGGCTTTCTTTCATCACAGTAACAAAACTTAAATTTTTCCTGTTTTCTAATCTGATGTTGACCAAAATGTGCTTTTTAAAACATTATAGTTTTGGTTAAAAAAATGGGTTGTGTTTCTCAGCAGTATTAATGAAATATTGAAATGTCACCAACTTATTAACTGCATCCACACAGATTGATGTTGAAAAATCTCATAAATTGTGTGTAGGCAAATATTTCAAGTATATGAAAACCTTATTTTTTAATCGCATTCCTTTATACATTTGGAAAATATCCCAGATCTTTGTAGTAAAATTAACCGAGTAAAAAAAAACTCCAGGCTAACTAGAAAACTAAAGCAACTAGAATGTGGAACAACATTTTATTTTGTCTTTTGAACTTTTATCTCTGAAATCTCCAACTACCTTAACTGGAACGCTGTGACTTTGGGTGTAATGTCAAACCCAGCTCCAATTTCCAACTTTGCTTTTTTGTGTTTTTTATGTTCACTTACAAAACCAACATTAAATATTTAAAAACTCTCTAGTTTGAAAAATGTTGCCATCAGATCAAAATCATCTTATTTATATTTCACAGCAGGCAGGAGACATGGAGAAAAATCCAAACAAACGAGCAAACAGAAATAACTTACTCTCTCCCTCAGCTTCCTCTCTTTCCTCTCCTGCACAGTTGAGAGATAGTTCACAGCCGCGTACTCGATCACCGAGAGGAAGACGAAGACGAAGCTGACCCAGAGGTAAATGTCCACGGCCTTGATGTAGGACACGCGAGGCATGGAGGCGTTGACCCCGGTGATGATGGTGGACATGGTCAGCACTGTGGTGATGCCTGAAGAGAAGACGGTTACAAACTTCATGAGAAAATCAAATATGTCGGTCAGCGTTTCATTTACCAACAGGTGGCTTTTTATTTTTTCAGGCAGACCTGTGAAGACACTGTTGCAATCAATGCGATGAAAGATAAACGCATGGACGAGTTTCTCTAGATCTTGTTTCAATATTTGTCCTTAGTCCTGGAAATGTTTTTCAGGTGATGGAAGGCTGATTTTGTAACTGCCTTTATGTGACTGAAGGCTCAGGTCAGAGTCCATCACTACATCATCCTGATCTCTAGTTTCCAGCTTTAATAACTGGAGCTTTGTGCTTTGACTAGATCATTCCTCTTTAGGTCCAAAGACAATCATTTCTGTTTCTGTTCAGCTGGAGAAAGTTTTGGCACCCCCACACATTGCTTTTTTCTAACCATCTGTTTAGTATATCCTGTTTGTAACCTGAGCAAACGAGAGCATTTAGATTTTGAATAGGACTGTTGCTGATATCCTAAAAGTTACAGTTTAATATTTATTTAGATTATATTTAAAAATGATGGAAAATGTGAATTACTTGAGGTCTAACACTGTTTTTGATGGAGGAATAGCTCAGATTCTTTGAGTTAGACATTTTTATGTGGTTGTTTTCTTTAGCTCTGACTCTCAGAAGAATCACATCAGTGTCTTATACAAAAACCCCTGAAGGATCCAACCTTCCTGAAGACGAAAAACCTTTTTCTTTAGCTTTATGAACAGCCTCTGCATTTCTTTTCTCCTGTTCATTTATTTCCTGTTGCAGCGTTCATGACCTCAAGAAATAGGATTTTTATCAGATTTTTCTCACTTTATAATCCTGTAGCAAGGTGCAACATTACTATGTTTTAGGATTTGTAATGTTTAAAGCAGGGACAAGGCAGTAATTTTCACTGTTTAAAGGTATAAACTTATTTTGGATTCATTAGCATGCCACATTGAAACAGTCAGATACAGAGTTCATGTTGAGTCTGATCAGACAAATGAAGACTAATCAGGTCAGAGGGGGGTGGTGAACTCCCACTCTGCTCAGTTTTGCCTATAATACGCTGTTTTAGGGCCTCTTGTGACCAAATATGCAGCTCAACTTTTACACTCAAACGTGAAAATGGCTGCAAACAGATGCGCAATTATACATCTGTACATCTTTGAAAAGCAGAATTGGAGCCTCCTGCACAAACAAGAAGATGGCAAGTAGTTTCTGGACAGTAAGTCAACAACAAAACACTTATCTTTTCCAGCAGCCATTGTACAGTGCATTCAGTGGTAAAACCAGCTGACCAAACATGTTGGAACTTCACTTGGGTTGCTAGGTAACGGGCTGGGCTCAACTGGGGTTGTTAGGTAACGGTACAGAGTGACTTGACTAGACCAGACTTTTGTTCTCCAATTTTTGGTAGAAAGAGGGAAAAAAAAGAAAATGATAAATCATGAAAAGTGAATTAACTGATTTATTGCGTAATGCGACAGGCCTATAGACTCAACAATCGGGATGTTTTTGAAACAGCTCATTTTCCAGACACCAAAAAACATTAACCTGTTGCCAAAAACCAGCTGGATGTTTTTTTAACCACTTTGAAGTGGTAGAAACCCAAATGAAAGTATAAAAATGCCAATTATACATAATAGAAAATGTACCAATATCAAGAGATATACATTTAATTAATTTAGTGTATGTAATATTTGCAGCGTTGGCAATAAAACACTCGAATCATGTACCTAAATTATTGAGAACGCTTTAATAGAGGCTATTTTTTTGTAAAATATATCTACCTAGTGGCACCCTGGCAGGCACGGCCCTGCGATCGATCCAGAAGGAAACCCAGGACAGCATGACCATCAGCGTGGCGGGGAAGTACGTCTGCAGCAGGAAAAAGAAGATGTGGCGCCGCAGGGTGAAGTGGATGTACAAACGGTTGTACCAGCCTGCAGCACAAAAGAAGAGACGGTGCCAGTTATTCCCACATTGTCAGGCAGCTGATGAGCCGTGTCAACACTTCAGGAATTGTCCCTGAAACTTTGGCGGAGAAAGATGGCACACAAAATCCTTTTCATGCGCTGAGTCGCTGGAAAGTGACATGTGGCTGTGTGAACAGTGCAAAGCTTTCGGTGGGTTTCCTGCAGAGCACAGCAGGTCCACAACAGCCTGCCTGCTTCAGTTCGCTGCAAGGATTATGGATTCTTCACTGCAAAAACACAAAATCTTACCAACTGTTTTCTAGTGCAGACATCTTGCTGCACTTAAAGTAAGATTGAAGTATCTTTCAGCAAGTTATAGAAGCTTGTTTTACATAAATAATTCCTAAGAATTATTTAGGAATTATTTGTAGTACATTTGTAGTAGATGGTTTCTACTACAAATGTACTAAGACATTTGTAGTAGAAACTGGACTAAAACTACTTGATAATAGTTTGCGTTTTTGCTGTGTTCTTCTGTTTCTGCTCTGCAGACGACGGGTTCTTGTACGAAATGCCCGATTGTTTTTGTTCAAAGTGACATGAGAAATGAAGTTTTAATTCAGGTGTGTGGCAGCTACCTGTGCTGCTGTAAAACGCCAGCTTTGTGGTGGTGTGAAACTTTTGGATCAGGAACTGGGACAGAGATATTCTGTCGTCCGTGTTCAGAGATTCGTTTCCTTTCTTCCAGTACAGCATCAGGTCGTCATCTGTGTACGCATCTGTTTGGGAAATGTAGAAAATTTAAAACATTTTTAGTTACAAACAATTTTAACCCATTTGAATATTAAAGTGAACTTGGATCCAGGGCTAGCTAAGCTCGGTTAGTGGCGTTTAACACTTATTAATTTCCCTTTTGGATCAATAAAGTACTTTTAAATTTGAATTAATGCACTAACTCTTTGGGTACCTAGCAACAACCTCCTGAGGAACTTGTTACCTAGCAACAACTTGTGCAGCAGCAGTTTATAATTTTGCTGCTGTGCCTCAGAACTGCTTAAAAATAAAAAACTGCAGAGGGAAAACAGGAACAGTTATGCCAACTGTTTGGCAGTATTTCAGATATTTAAAACAAAAAACTAATCAATAACTATCAATATCGACTGATATGAAACGCCTATTTCATCAGTCATGATACATTTTGCGACCATATTGTCCAGCCCTACATCATGTATATAAAAATACCAGCAGTCTTAAGAAATTAAGAAAATACTTGCATTAAGAAACAGTAAATATAGTAATAAGGTTTGTTGATATTTGAACAAACCTCAAAGTAAAATCTAGATGTGTTTCAGTTATTGGTGTGAAACTGTGGAATAAATGATAATCTCAAATTATGTGCTTTTTTGTTATTTATAAAATTGTGTTTTATTTTGTTTCCTTTTTTGCAATATGAATTTACATAAAGCTAATCTGAATCTGGATGAAAATGTGAACTACCCAGCACCATCAACAGGCATTACGGACTCTACCTGCTATGTGATATCTACATGCTGCTCTTTATTCAGCGTGAAGTTTTACATGAGACGGACTTAAAAGTAAAGCGGCAGAAAGTCCTAAAACTTTAATGGCGCAGCAGATCTGGGGTTTCAGGGAATATCTGGTATGCAAAGCGGACATGTCAGTCTCAGCGGGGGGCAAGAAGAAAGCTCCTGAAGAGTGATGATATTAAAAATTACTGTCAGGCAACATGATCTGTGGAAAAGAAATCGACAGGAATACTCTGGAGTCGGGCAGAAATCTTTAATGTTTCTGATGGGGGGGAAATTTTACTGCAAATATGTAACCAGAGTTAAAGTGTCAGTTTATCTGACTTTATTTCAGATTGGAGTTATTATCCTGTGCTGCAGGTGCTTTAATTCTATTTTCATTAATTTTTTATAAAGGGAACCTATTGTGCAACATTCACCTTTTGTACGATTTTGTACTTCCAGTTCAGTTCGTACTGCTCCTAAAAACAGATCGTTCACTTTAAAAAAACAACTGCTTTTTGGTAAGTTATTTTTTTGGTATCTGGAATATGAACCATTTCAAAAATCTATGGAATGTAACTTGACAAATCAGCAGGCACTGTGCCATGACCTAGTGACCCCAGCAAGGCCCAGCCCGTTGCCTGGCAACCCCAGCAGAACTCCGCCCGTCACCGAGCAACCCAATCTGATTTCCAGAACATTTCATCAGACTGACTGTGTAATTGGCTGTTTGCAAGTATTTCTTGTCCAGTTTTTAGTGGAAATCTCTTAGTACATTTAAACTAAGACAAAACTAACATAATTAACTTTTCAGTAAGATTTATTAGCTTGTTTTAAGTCAATAATTCCTTAATATTGATGAAAAACTAGTTCCACTGGCAGATTATTTCACTTATAACCAGGGAAAAATGTATAGCTATATCTGAAATAATCTTAGTGTATCTAGTACTGTTTAAGATCAGTATTAAAGAATTATTGACTTAAACTCCTATATCTCGCTGTAAAGCTACTTGTGAAAGTAACTTTGAGTTTTGTACTAAGACATTTGCACTAGAAACTAAAAATATGTGGTAAGATTTTATGTTTTTTTGCAGTTTAACATTAAGTTCTGAGAGAGAAATTATCTTGAGAATGAATGCCGTTTTAGTTTTTGGTATTTCCAAACAAAGTTGAAAATAGATCACAGTAATCATTGGCTAAGGCTCCAAAATAAAGCAGCTTATTTCATCTCACGTCTTATCTTAAACCCCAGCTGTAAAACAAAAGACCCAGGTCTGAAATGTTGAACTTTGCCCCTGGAAATCATTTCACTCACAGCTCTCAATCTCCAGTGAGCAGGTCTGGGTGTCCAGGGGGAAGCGGCTCAGGTCCATGTTGCACATGGCAGTGACTGTGACCCTGCAGAAAAGACAAAGCGGATCCGCCTTAAACCAAGACAACAAACCTCCATCTGAATATCAGATGAGAATCACTAAACCTGGAGCTGCTCTGTTTTATAACAAGGAAACTAATTAGTGTCTCGTATTGCTGTGTTAAAAATGTCCTATTACCTTTTAAAATGTAATCAGTATTAATTATCTGCAGGTGTTAAAGGGATGAGTCATTTCACCATCATGACTCACTGACTTACAAAAGCCTCCTTGATTTATCTCCACTGTGAAACTGTGAGATATCCTTTATATTCAAACAAGACCTCCAGCTCAACAAAAGTCTCTCAGCCTCAATTTCACCTGCAGTGCTGGCAGAGGAACGTCCTATTCAAAGCACCTTTCACACTTCCAACAGTGGTTCAAAAGCTTTAAAATGCAATTGAGGTTTTTCTAGAGCAGCATAACCCAATTAAAATTGAATATTTTAATTTGAGTACATTTATTTATATGGGAAAAATCCAATATAAAGAAAAAAGTTAAGTTTTTTACAGTTAACTGCATCACAATTATTGATTAATGGTTTATACATGTACATTTTGCCAATACTCAATCTCTCTGCATCAGTGGAGACTTTTGACCCTAATTATTGGTTGAGTAAACAAGAATCATTAGTCAAAATATAGTTTATATCTATTTGAAAGTACTATTGTTAAATCTTCACCCAATTCTACCATAAGTGTGCTTTATTGTTGCCACCCTTGGTATTTTAATTTCTTAAAAGGATCCCAAGACCAGTTGCATGGTGATTCAATTTAATTTAAATCAATTCAACAATACTTTATTAATCTCTAAAGGGAAATAAAACATTGTTCTAACTTATATTAGCACCATTTCTTGGACTTTTGTGATGTTAATAGTTGTTCCCAGTTCAAAAACCACCTTGTTGTTATGGTTACGCATCATAACGAATGCCGAAAGGTAGCAAAAAAAGAATCTGCAAAAATCCTTCCAGCTGCATATCATCCAAAATCAGAGGGAATAGATGATCAAAAAAGTAGTATTTCTGCCAGAACCGGAGAAATTCAAGAAGAAATCAGAATGAGGGTAAAACAATGCGACTCCAACCAGCTTTATAATAAAACTAACATGAAAACTGAGTTGCCCACCACATGTAAAATTACCTTACTAAAATATGTTATGTGAAATTGTTAGGTATGATGTAGCATAAATAAAAAATGTAAAAAATAAAATTACGAGGACAAAGTTATAATATTACGAGAATAAAGTTAAAATGTGAATCAAGTCATATGTCAAGAATAAAATCAGAGTATTACAAGAATTAAGTTGGACAAGAATAAAGTGGAAATAATACAAGAATAAAACTCATATGAAAATAAAACCAGAATTTTTGAGAATATAGTTGCAATATTACAAGAATAAAGTCATAATATTATGACTATTCTCGTAATATTATGACTTTAATCTCATAATTTAATTTTTTTTTATTTCCCTAGTGTGCCTGATGATATTATCAAAAATAAAGCCATATTTTTAACCTCACCAGTTAAATGTTCTCAGACTAAAGGTTGGATTTTTTTTTTTTAAGTATTGTTCTCAGATTATTTTACCTTCATAAAAAACAAGTTAGCTTCTTACATATAAGGTCCCAGTAAGGAAGATAAAGAAAACAGCTACACTGAAAACATGTACAAACTGTTGCATTAGATGTGGTTACACACCTGCATCATTACTGCTCTTTGCTTTATGAATTAGATAGAAGAAGAGTAAAAATAAGTTTGTTCTTACCTGAGACTGTAGAGCACGTTGCCGTCAGGGTAAACTCTCAACATGACGTTATCAGTGGTGGTGTCGTGGATGAATGAGCGCTTAGAGTGAACAAAAAACATGTCAGGAACCCAAATCTTCTTCACCAGACGACTGTCGAAAGTCATGCTCTGGTTGTTGGTGCTGGGGAACGACAGCCGCTCATCTTTCCAGTAGTGACGCAGGTACAAAGTCATGGTGAAGTCCTGCAGGAACAGAAATATGAACCAAAAACTAATAAAACATCAAAATGTTTGTCCTCTTGGTAGGATACTTATGAAATTTGTCTCATAAGTGAAATTCTGATAAGATAAGACACAGATGGGCCACAAAAACATAACTTTTTATTTAAATTGACACCCTGTTTAGATTTAATCTTCCATAAAGGGATGTTAACTGAAAAAAAAATCTGATACACATTTTATTTTCAGGAACAACCTGTTGAAAATATGCTTTAAAAACTCTTAACATTAGGTTACCTTGTGTGATAAAATGTAAAACAAGCTTTTGGACAATGTTTACATTTTGTTTTAGCGGTTTGCATATTTTTTACCCAAAACATTAATAATCTCATTAATGATGATTCTAATAGAAATTTCAAATCTATAGACTCAAACTTTCTTACTAAAATGGTTTCAACTATTTCAAAAAATTTCAATATATAATTTTAGAAAATGGCTGCCAGTTACATCCGATCAGTAGCTGATAGCAACATCAACGCTAACACTAACAGCTAACCAAATGTGCAACACTTTCCAAACAAAAGAGCTTATGACTTCCAGCATCAGAGACACAGAAACACGTTTATTTTAGTGATGTCATCAGACATACATAGTTATAATGTGACGTCACACTTATAGGAACTTTGTAGTTGACAGCCATCTTGGTAGGTATCCATAACTAACTGTTTTGACAGTTTATTGTTGCTATGACAACAATAAACAAGCCACAAGCCTTGAACTAGCTCTCTGCTAATCCCTACCTAACTTATAAACAATATAAGTACATTACAGCTATTAACTTTGTTTCATTCACGCTTTGCGCTGAGCTTGCCTACCAAGATGGCGGTTCAGTGGCACAGATCACTTCCAGTTCAGTCCAGTTCATTTTTTTTTTTTTACTATTACATGGAGTTCTTAATGTCCAATAAATGAAGTGTAACCTGTAATTCATGACTTCTTTTTTAATTTAAAATGATTTTTATGAATCCAAAGAACTTTGTCATGCTTACCATATCCACCTCTGAGATGGTGTCAATGCTTTCCACCTGAACGTCAACACCAACAGGTATTGGAGGACCTGAAAAAACAATTTCAAAATATTATTTTCTGCTTTTCTAGAAAATAAGAAACAATGTAACTAAACACGTAATCATTTTGACCTTTTACCTACAAAAGCTCTCCTCTCAGCCAGCCAGCTGATTTTACGGTTTAGTCGAAATAAAGTTTTATTTTAGTTATTAAAGCAGCTTTATAATACATAATTGTTTTTTTCTGACCTTCCAAACTAATGTTGCTTAATTTTTCTTTCATAAAACACACCATTACTGTGCCTAGTGTACTGTCACTATGGCAACGCCAGGGCAGGTGAAAAACCTTTTTGGGGCCCAAAGCAGATTTTCATTTGGGGCCCCGAATACTAACATGTCAACACCAGATACCTCATCATTCCCACGCTTCTCTATGTGTGTAACATTCCTGCTGTCATTAGCATAATTTGTAATTAACTTACATCATACCAGTGTTACTACAGCTGATGATTTTAACTTTACAGGAGAAATAAACTTAAAAAAGAAATATTTAGGTTTGCAGATTGGTATTTAAATGTGCCATATTACTTTAACTATTTGAAAGAATCACTTGTGGTTTAAATTGAAATTACAGTTAACAAGTTTGATATCTCATATTTCCCCAGCAATGGCAGCAAGAAGCAAGAAGAGATTAATCTATTATTTGCATAACAACTACAATAAAGAAATTATTTTCTGTATGTAATAGCATTTAGTTTGTGTTATTCAATGCTATTATATATATGTTTTTTAGTATTACATGTACTGCTGTGTTGTTTATTTTAGATTATAATCGGACATAAAAGTTTGAATTAGAACACTGTACACAAAAATTATTCTTTTCACTAAGCCAAATCTTGATCATTTTTAAATCTTCAATCAGCTTTTATTCTTACAGAATGGTAAAAAAAAATGTTTTATTATTATTTTGGCTACAATCTTAAAAAAATTATTTCTGTGTTGATTCTAGTAACGTTTATGCTTCAGATGACAAAACTTTCATTGAAAAACTCTAAAACAGATTGTATTTTTGAAAAAGTAGCTCATATTCACTGGATTTGTTTACTTTTTTATTGAAACAGCATCTAAAAGAAAAAAACAACGGCACAGACACTAGCATACAGCAAATGCTCGTGCTACAGCTGTGACAGTCAGGCTTTGATTTATCTTTGACCTATTTCAGCCGCTGTACTCTGCATCATCAAATTCCCACAAGCAGAAAACAACAATCAGGTCATAACAGATAAAAGCTGATGCAACACAACTCTCTTTTCCTCTTCATGCTTCACATTGGACATCACAAACACGATCCTGCAAAGCATCACTTTGTGTTTGTAGATTGTTGTGATTTTAAAAAAAAAAATCAAGCAGCACATGTTGCAAATTAAAAGCGGTCACGGCTGATTTGTTGCTGCTAAAATAGGCTTTTGTTTTTGCATCAAAGGAGAAGCAGCACTGCAAAAACACACAACCTTACAAAGTATTTTTGGTCTAGTTTCCATTGAACACTTGAAATAAGACAAAGCTAACTTGTAACTTGTCAGCAAGATGCAGGAGTTTGTTTTAAGTTAATAATCCCTTAATATTGATGAAAAAGTTCTAGTTCCATTGTAGATTATTTCACTTAGAGCAAAACATTTTCCCTTGCTATAAATGAAATAATCTACTAATAAGCGACTAATTCAGTAGTGGTAGATTAAAAAGAAGCAGAACATTTTCGTCGTTATTGAGAAATTATTAACTTAAAACAAGCTCCTGTATCTTGTTGAAAAGTTACTTAAAAGTCAGTTTTGTCTGATTTTAAGTTTACTAAGATATTTGCTCTAAAAACTGGACAAGAATTACTTGCTAAGATTTTGTGTTTTTGCAGTGTAAAAGATAACAAATACATTATATAATTACTGTCTTCCAGTCTGTGTTTATTTTTGCATAATCGTTCAACAAATCCTTCCAGTGGAAACAAAATGAAAACATGAAGCAGAGCTGCTGCTGATAATGGCGTTCTCAAGGTTTCAGGGAGATTAGAGCCTGCGGGACTAAAAGGTTAAAACAAAAACAACAAAAACAGAATAACACTGATTGGATCTTAGTGTAGTGTTTAATTTCTAAAGTAGTTTCCAACCTCCAAACGCCGGCCTCATGGTGAAATCGTGATCGTCTATTCTCAGCAGCTGCTCAGATTTTGTCATCGGGTTTTTCGTCAGGTCTGGACTTCGTTTGTAAATTGGACTATTTAGAAAATAAAAGCAAAATGTTTATGAAATATAAACTTTTATATGATCTAAAAAAACGGAAAGAAAATGCATTTTTCTTTAATTTTACCTTCCAGACTTCTGACCACCTCCTCCCTCCATTCTGATGTCTCTTCTTGATCTGGTGATTCAAAACAGAAAACATTATGACAGATTCATTAATAGGGGGGGGGGTTTCTATCGTTTTATCGTTCTATTGTATTTCTTTTGTTTTTACAGTTTTGTCACACTTAAATGTTTCCAATCAGAAACACATTTTAATATCAAACAAAGACAACTCAAGTAAATACAAAAAGCTTTTTACATTTTATATTTTATATGTTACAGAAAACAAATCATTGGAATCACAATGGACCTGAATAACTTTGGATAAAAATTAAAAAGAAGCAGCTAATATTTTTAAATTTAGATATAATAATAAACAGGTTTTTAGCTGTTTTTCATTTTCTTCCTGGAATATTTGCATTTAATTTTCACAAAAATAACACTAAAAGTATTGTTTTTTTAGTTCTGATTTTCTTGCCATTAAGTTGGGATCTTTGTTTTTTTTTATCCCACAGAAAAAGAAGACCTATTCTGTTTTTGCTAAATTTTATTATAGCTTTATTTTAACTTCTAAACATAGAAATTAATGTGTGACTTTTAAAAAATGATAGCTAGTTTAAAGTATAGTTGATATTTATCTAAAATTATAAGCTGTCCTTTTTCAAGATGTCTTGTGACATTTGCAGCTGTGAATAAGTTTTATTTGGCTAGCCAGGGAATATAAATCCCCAACTCAACGTTTACACTTACACATGAAAATGGTTGCAAACAAATGCACAACTATGCAACCATACATCTTTGAAAAGCACAAGGGTAACCTGCTGCACAACCAACAAGAACGCGACAAGCAATTTCTGGGTGGTAAGTGAACAACAAAAACACTTGTCTTTTCCAGCAGCCATTGTGCAGCAGTAAAACCAGCTGACTAAAATGTGCTGGAAGTCAGCATGGGTTGCTAGGCAACAGACTGGACTCTGCTGTGGTTTACAAATTACTTACATAAAAATACAAAAGTAAAAGTCTCCTAAAAGTATATTTTTTCCAAACAGATTACTCAAGTAAATGTAACTAGTTACTATCTAATTCTGGTTATAATACGTTGCAGCCAGTTGGTAAGTTTTACACCAAGTGACAAAGGTGTTACTTTCCAACATGGCCGCCAGTCTCTTTGTACCTTAGGTATAAATTTTTAGGCCACGAGCAGAAAGAGGGACAGAATAAATTAAAAAATAAAACCCAAACTGGATTAATAGAGTAGCGCTGTGCTGTGACAGGCAAAGCCAAATCCCTGTCGACTGAAAACGTGCATTAAGGAAATATCAAAGACGGAGCGGAGCCGAGACGCAGAGACTGAAGCAAACAAAAGGGAATAAAACACAGCGAAATGAGAGCGAAAGAACAAGGTTTCATTGGGTTAAAGCTGCAGCGCAGTCGGTGTTGGGCCAGTGGATGCTACACATCCACCCAGCAGCTGGCTCTTAATCCTCTTGGCAGAAATGCCTCTGCAATCCCCTCTTTGCTGGCCTGCGGCACATGCAGGCCGCCTGTCCGCTGCGTGGTCCACCACCGCAGCTGCGGGAATACATCACTGCTGAGGCCGCACCACGGTTACTGTGCCAAATTTGTGCAGAGGTCATTATGGACGTGTTTACTAGCAGCAGGCCTACAAATAACAGCAACTGAAAACAGCAGGATAACTGTAAATAAAAAACTTAAAAGGCAAATTTTGTATTTAATCCTACTAAATGTTATATATTGAGAGAATTATAAAACAAAAATAAATAAAAAAATGGCTTTGTCAAAAGCAGAGATATCTTTCTAATCATTTCAGAGTAATTTTTTTACAAAGGTCTCCATATGTATCTTTCTTAAAAAGATGAGGATATAGGAATTCTAATTTAAATCTCAGAATTCTGATTTTTCTGAAAATTCAGAGAAAAAAGTAAAAATTCTTTATTTTTAGTACCATCATCCTAATTCTGCTCATTAATAATGAATCTGTGGCTGCATGCTAACTAAATATTTAGTTTGAAGCTACAAATCTAGCTAGCTAAATAAGTATTCAGTTTGTAAATTAAACAGTTTACTTAGCTTCAATATAAATATTAAGGTAAGGTAAGGTAATTTTATTTATATAGCACATTTTCAGCAACAAGGCAATTCAAAGTGCTTATTAAGCTATTAGATATTAAACTAGCAGGCTAAATGTTTAACTTCAGTCTATTTAGCTTTAGACTGAAACTAAATTTAAGTGGATATTTAACTTGCTAACCAAATATATGGTTTGGAGGTAAATATTTAAATCTCTAATTAAAAATTTAGTTTGAAACTGTGACATTTATAAATGATTAAATACCATGGTGAAAATATGACTGAAAATTATCCACCATTTTTTCTCTTATGACGGGATAAATAACTCAAACTATTTACAAACAGAAAATTGCAAGAGTTTTGATTCCTTTAAATAAAAAACAAACAGGCTAAATTTGTTCAGTTTGAAATGGTAAAAATTTTGCCGTTGGGTCTTTCCCTTCAGAAAGTGGATTTTTAGCATCTCCACTATGAGCCCTTTTCTCCTCTGCTGTTCTCCTTCTGTGGGTCTCGTCTTTCCTGACTTTCCAAACCCAGCAGCACTCAGTCGCTTTGGGGATTTCACAGTCAAGACAGGAGACAGGTGATGAGAAACAGAGGAGGGGAAGAGTTGAATCCAATATAAATGTCTGAGGTTTTTTATTCAAATTGAATTCACAGAGCCTGCATGTGCCAGTAGGGAGATGTTTGATGTGAGGTGACTTTTAATAGGTGCAAACAAGCTGCGTTTCCATTACAAATATACGCAAAATTTGTTGATATTAAACTAAAACAAAAAAACACAGTTTTGAAATTGTGGTATTTCCATTAAATAAAAAATGCTATTAAATTTTTTTTATTTTAATAGCATTTTTTGAGGAACCTTGAGGAACCTTGCCCATTCCTCAAGGTTTATCTTGAGGAATGGGCAACAATCCCAGCAGCAAGACAAGGCGAGCTCTTAGAGACGTATCCAGCATGACTTGCAGATGTAATGTGTTTGTTTCACAATAAAAACAAAATGAAATGTTGAAAGTTGCATGTTCTTTAAATGAAATGAATAATTTGTTCATTTGATAAGTTGTTAAAAAAACATGCAATGCCATAATCTTCCAACCACTTCCTGTCGTCTTCTTTGTCGTTTGTTCCAGTAGCAGCATTCTGTTGTTGATCACATGATCCATGTGATGCCAAAAAATGTTTTGCCAAATAAAACAAAATCTATAAAGCCAAGAAACAACACCACGTATTAGCTCCGAAATATGAGATATTATTATGTCTCAAAATTGATGCATTTTCATTAAGTCAATTTATTTTCGTAATTTTATGGTTACTGGAAACACAAGCTGCGTTTCCTTTACAAATGTGTGCAAAACTTTAATATTTTGCTAACATCAAAAAACCAATTGCAATGTTTCCATTGAGTAAGAAATGCAATTAAAATCACACGTGAGTAAGTTTGTCTACACAATATATTGTTAAAAATCATGGAATGCCATCATCCTCCAGCCACTTCCTGTTGTCTTCTTCTTTGATGTTTCTGCCAGAAGTAACAACCTGTTGTTGATCATGTCACTCATGTGATGTGAAATAAGTGTTTCCATTAGCATTATGAAATAAACCAAACCACTTCATCCTAGTGCAAAAACGTTTTATGCCTTTTCAAAATTAAGCAAATTTAGTAATAGCTTGGGTAATTTTAAGATCAACAGAAAAGCAGCCAGTGGCGCTCTTAGTTGATAACACAATATCTGTGTCTCCATTGACTGTAAAATTGAGTGAATTGGAATTCTTAAAATAAATTTGCTTAATGAAAACACTGCAATAAAAAAATAAATGAAAGGTTTTGCATTAGGATGAGGTTTTTCTGTATCAAAATGGTATTTTGCAAAACTGCAATGGAAACTATTTTTACATATCACACGTCACATGATCAGCAACAGGATGTTACTACTGGTGGAAATGATGAAGAAGACAATAGGAAGTAGTTGAAGGATGATGTTTTTAATTATTTATCGCGTGAACAGAAGTATTCATGGATGATTTTAACTGCCTTTGTTATTTAATGGAAACACCGCATTTGCGAAATTGTGTTTTTTAGCATCATATCGACAAAGTTTTGCGCACATAAAGGAAAATTAGCTACTGACATTTAAAGATTACACACCAGTTTGGAGCTGCATATTCTCTCATACTAATAATAATTTTAACTAGGTTCTGCTCGTACTTTAATGATCATCTCATCATCAGAGCAGCTTTTCTTTCTTTCTGAAATCTCACCAGTCCATTAACTTTGACCCTTTTATCAGGATCTCTGCACACACCAGCTGTTTGTTAATTAAAACCTATTTATTTCCCTCAGATGGAGAGAGCCTTAATAATGAACTTGTTTTTCTGATCTATAAAAACCAGCTGAAGCATAAAAAGTGATACTGCATCTAAAGGCAGAGGAGGATTATGATTTGACAGGGTTTGTTGAATATATTAAGTGGATGCTGATAGCATTTTGAGGCGTTCAGCGCTGTTCTGGCACACTTTGGGGAAATCTTATCATCTTCTGCAGATTTTAATTCAAAGACAGCTTCTCACTTCAGGCAACAGGCTGCAGCTGCACTTAGTGCTGATATATTTTTAAATGACAAGCTGAGAACGCTGCTGTGTATTTACCATCCACAGAGAACTTTCTCTTCTTTTTTCCCCACATTTAAAGTTGAGTGTTGCTTGTTCAAAGTGCTTATTTACCTGATGCCTTTGCAGAAGTTGTGTTTATGTTTGCACGGTTTCTGTGGCAACCAACCTGAAAGCGACGCCTGAAGCAATTCCAGGAAATGCACTTTTTACTTATTACAAAATGATGCAATTATATCTGAAGAGCTTTAGGAAGGGATGCCAGAGTTTTATGCCACTGTATGAGACAAAATTGCAGCATTTTCTTTCCATTATTTTGTTCTTGTTTTATATGGCACCAATTTATACCAATTTTAAACTACAATTTAATTCAAAAGCACTTTATTAATAATAATAATAATAAAGAGAAATTAAATGTAGTTCATCCAAGTTTCCTCATGGAGTTGTTGTAGAGTTTAGCTGTGGGCAGGAGGGATCTCCTGTTGCTGTCTGTACTGCAGCGTATTAAGAAGCCTGTAACTGAAGACGCTCTATTATAATGTACCTGTCTGTGCTGCTAGCTAAAAAGCTAGATGTGCTTACCCTAAATCTCTAATCATAAACATTAGTTCTGCTAATGCTAAAGTGCTAACTTCGGTTCATATTACATGTAGTCTGTTAGTTTGTTAGTGGAAGTTGCCCACCACTGTTCATAATGAACATTTTTTAACTTTCTATGTGTCTCTTAAAAAATCTACAATAATCTTTTTTGTTTTGATCCCATTCGAGATAAAATTATTGAACTGGACCTTTTCCCGCCAAAATAAGCAGTTAAAACTAAACAATTCAATAATATAAAATAATATAATTTTATATTATTTTATTTAATATAAAATTCAGATCAATTTTATATTAAAATTGATCTGAATTTTAATATAATCCTGTTTAGTTTTTAACTGGTTCGCGTACAGTACTATCTGGTATGGTTCCAAGGTCAAAAGGGACAGAGTTCAAGAAAATAATTGTTGAGAGAGGATCAATACATCGATTGCGATCTACCTATCGATCACAAAGGTAGTCCGGATAAATCGCATGACATTTTAAAAAAGATAAACGTATGCCCATCATTCAGCCCGTTACTTCATTGATATAAGGGGCAGTTTTACCAGTTGGTGGCGGTAATGTTTGCTTCACTTGTTACACAAACGCCATTATGACAAAGAAGAACGGACGCTGACGAACACTATGTCATTGCGCATGCGCCAACAACGGCGCTGGGTGGAGCAAAACGAACTAGATGGCTAGTTAGCTCCAGTTTTTAGCCTTCGGCTCTTCTCTTAAGAAATAGATTAAAAATAAGTAAGGGAATACTTATAGGACTGGAATACGTGATCTGACAGCAGTAAGTTGATTTTTTGTTTGTTTTTGTGAGCGTTTTCTCTCGCCAGTGTAAATTTGTAAATCTTCAGATACCAAGAATTAAGTATCAACACTCCGCCTACACGAGACGCTGGCTGTTTTAATTAGCTGTCACAGTGAATGGAGGAGAAGAATTTAAATTACTTTAAAAAGTTAGTTTGTTTTATTCTGAAAGCTTTGGTGACAATTAGAAAAGCTTGATCATTAGATCAAATGGCAGACTTGTTTTGAAAATTGGGAATGTAGGTAAAAAGGCCTTAAACATTAAAAGCATTTATTTTCCATTTTTAATGTGAAGTGCAGACAGAAAGGCAGCGTGTTGCAGCTAAACTCGGTGAGCTTTAGCTGTGCCCTACTTTAAAAAATATTTCCAAATTTTATTCAGACAGCTAATACTCTCACATCCTGCACCTAATACTTAGCAAGACTTGATGATTTAAACAATATTTCTTAATATTCCATAATAAAAATGCAAAATAAGTGTAAAAATGGCTATCATTATTCTTAGATCTTTGCAAAACAGGAATTCTGAACATTAATGGAGCTTCAAAAATGAGAAATTGGTTAATTCAGGGAAGAAAATTGTGAATTTTATAAAAACATGTCAAAGATTTATTTATTTTTGTCCCCAAATGATCATAAGGCTACCTGCAATGGACATAAACCTTGATATATTCTGACTGCAGCTAAAAGTTGATCAGATTAAATCCAACAGTTTATAAATTATTTTGTTGATCAGATGACATTAGCTTTTAAAATTAAAGTACTTTTTAAACATAAATGATCCGAAAGCCAGAGGTCAGTCCTGAGACATTACTTCCAGTCATTAAACTGGAAACGCAGATGTTTCATCGACTGATCCAGTTTAGACCCCAGTAAAAATGTTTAATCCAATGCACACATTAACCAGACTGCAATTAGCCTAAATAATCACCTGGAAATGACATTGGCTACAACTGCAGCCGGCGGGGAAACAGTCATTATCTGCCCTGCAGCAGTTGTGGGGCAAGCGAGCATCGTCCGGTCGTACATAAATAGAAGTAGGGATTTAGGTCTCCCTCTCTCATCTGGCCGACCTGCTGTCTGAATAAGTCTGTTTTCTGAGGGGAGGGAGCATCCAGGTGATGCAGGGAAAAGGGGAAGACACTGTGGATGCAAAATAAACTACGAATGGGGAATAAAATTTTCAGCCTCTGTGGATTTTCAGCTTAAATTATTTGTTTTCTTTCTATAGCTTTTCCTACGACGGCGCATTAGGGCCATTGTAGATGGAACAAAGGCATCAATGTCCGCCAAAAAACACTCAGAAATTTTGAGATTGATCTCAGAAATTTTCTAGAAAAAACAAGAATATTTACGAGCCTGAAAAATCATAAATTTGCACAAAAAAGTATATATATATGTGTGTGTGTGTGTGTGTGTGTGTGTGTGTGTGTGTGTGTGTGTGTGTGTGTGTGTGTGTGTGTGTGTGTGTGTGTATGTGTGTGTGTATAAAATCGGAGAGTAATCTCAGAAGTCTTGGAAGATTTTGAAAATTTCTGAGCTACAAAAGTTACAAAAAATTGCTAGAAAAAAATTCTAAAATTTTGAGATTAATCTCAGAAAAAGTCTAGAAAAAAGAAGAAAGTGTCTGAGCTCTGAAAAGTTTAACATTTGCAAGACAAAACCTCAGAAATCTTAAGATTAATTTCACATATTTTCCAGAAAAATTTCAAACTTTTTCTGAGCTTTTAAATTTGAAAATATTACAAATTTTCTAAGTTTGAAAAGCGGAAAATTTTAGGCTTTTTGAGCTCAGAAATGTTCTTAGTTTTTTTATACAATTTCTAAGATGAATCTGAGTTTTTTTTCTCGCAAATTTCCAGCTTTTTGAGTTCAGAGAATTTTCTTCTTTTTTTTTTCTAGAAAATTTCTGAGATTCTTTTTTGCAAATGCTAAATTTTTGGAACTCAATTATGTACTTGTTTTTTCAAAGAATATTTCTGTGATTAACATGAAAACTTCATAGTTTTTTTCTTGCAAATTAGCAACTTTTGATGTCAGAGAGTTTCCTTGTTTTTCTATAAGATTTCTGAGATAAATCCCAAGATTTCTGAGTTTTTTGGTTGAATATTACTCTTTTTTTCTATCTGCGTCGGCCCTAATTGTCACCTGTGGGTCATTACCTGGTTTGTTTGTAGGGCTCCAGCTTGTGACCTCTTGGCTGAACCATCTTCGCTGCTGTTCCTGCCATCCAGACGCAGAAAAGCATCAGAACCGTTTCTGCCTGCATGGCTCACATTCCCCGGACCGCTCCTGTCAGTCAGAATCCGCTTCCCACCGGGGTTTCCAGCACTCTGCCCTCCTCAGACATTCCCTTCTCCAGCGCCGGAGGAGCCGATAAGACGGAGGAAAACGGCAGCGGCAACCCGGCTATTCTCCGCGCTGAGAGGAAAACATCCTACTGTGCTTAATCTCCACAGTGGGAAAAGCAATTTTGACTAAACCCGTAAATCCTTGAGCGTCAGATGGTACAGATTTGATCCCTCCAGCGGCGGATGTGCCTGCCTCTCTGCTGCTTTCAGATACCCTGCACTCTGATGCGCTCTCCTCCACTTATTGCGCCGCCCAGAATCACCAATTCTCGCAGTGATGCGGCGCGCTCGTTTGGAAGGTCAGGCACACAGAAGCAGAGAGGAAGCTCTTTGCTTCAGCAGGATCTGGAGAAAAGATGCTTTACATTTACACATTTCAATGCCAGCAGAGGTTTGTCTTCTGAATTTTGCTGCTCGCTGCGTTATTTTTCAATGCCTGAGTTTTTATCCACCATAACACTACATAAATTGAAATTACAAAAATAAATTTGCTAAATCGAAACACATGAATTTGAAAAAACCTCAAGTTTTGGCACTAGGATGCCAAAACTTGAGCATCCTAGTGCCAAATAAAATAGCACTAGGATGAGGTGCTATTTTCTGTTTGGGCTGTATCAAAATTTATTTCACAAAATTGTAATGGAATCACTTTTTTCGCATTACACAAGTCGTGATCAATAGCCAGATAATACTACTGGTAGAAACGACAAAGAAGACGACAGGAAATAGTTGGCTGATGATTTTTTAATAACTTATCGTTTAAAAAACTTAAACTTATATTTGATTTTAATTTTGTTTCTTACTTAATGGAAACACCAAAATTGGAAATTTGTGGAAATTGGCATTATGAAAATAAATTTGCTTAATGGAAACGCGCAAAATTTAAAAATACGTTGTTTTTTTTGTTTTTTTAAGTTTTAGCACTAGCATGAGGTTTTTTTATTTTTTTTTTTTTTTTTGCCGTATCAATACATGTGTTTCTCAAAACCAATGAAAACATCACAAGTTATATAATCAACAATCGGATGTTACTACTGGTGAAAACGACAAGGAAGGTGACAGGAAGTAGTTAGTAGTTGGAGGATTATGGCGCAGCATGTTTAATTTTTTATTACCTGGACAAAGTTATTTATGTGTGATTTTTTTAATTGTATTTCTTATTCTAATTAGCAATTACAAAATTGTTTTTTTGGCATTCGTGGAGTATTGACAAAGTTTTGCGCACATTTGTAATGTAAACTCAGCTGAGTGTGTAATATTTTTATGCTATAGCTGTACGGAAAACTGCAGAAAAAACACATTTTCACAATTTACATTAAATAGCTTTTAAAATCACATGTGAATAAGTTTGTTCATGTAATAAGTCATTAAAAAACATGCAGTGCCATCATTCTCCAACTACTTCCTGTCGTCGTCTTTGTCATTTCCGCCAGTAGTAACATCTGGTTGTTGATCATGTGACTAGCATGATGCGAAAAAGTGTTCCTATTACAGTTTTGCAAAATACAATAATTTCAGTACAGCCAAAAAAAAAACACCTTATACTAGCACCAAAACCTTTTAATCAAAAAATGCAATAAAAAAAATATGTGAATAAGTTCGTTTACGCGAAGTTTGTTTACGCTGTGCCATCCTCCTTCTACTACTTCCTGTTGATGTCTTCTTCTTTGTTTCTGCCAATAGTAACATCTTGGTTGATCATGTGACTTGTGTGATGCGATAAAACTGTTTCCGTTAGTTTTGTGAAATAAACCAAACCACCTCATCCCAAATTTTATTGAAAAACGTGTTTTGTTTTGTTTTTTTAAATTGACATGTTTCCATGAAGCAAATTTATTTCTGTGATTCCAATTTGTGCAATTTTATGGTCAATGGAAATGCAGCTAGTGTCAAAACATTGCAGCAGGTCCTGCAGCGATAAAGCAGCTTTTTTGTGGTGACTTTTTGGTTAGTACAAGCTGCTTCTTTATCCAGTGAAGTTACCCACAGTGGGCAGAGTATTTAAAACAATTACTAAAGTAACTTCATAGTGAAATTACTCAGCTAAAAGTAAAAAGTACAGCATAGTAAAAAATACTCCTACAAGTATTTTTTTCCAAAAAGGTTCCTCAAGGAATTGTAACTAATTACTCCGCCTCTGCTAATTTATTTAATCCAGTGAAAAGGGAAACTCAATTTGTTTAATTAAGCAACAAGCTAAACTGAACGGCACGTTTTGTCCACCAAAACGTGCCGTTCAGCTACAAACGCCAGTCAAAAAAAACGCTGACGTCATCATCCGCCTGGCCATGTGTCCCCCTTTCCAGACCGCACAGCTGGATTATAAGATCATGAATTTAGGTTAACTCCACCTACGTCAGTCTAAAAATTGGTCTAAATAATCTTAAGCATTATTTGTTTTTCAGATTTGCAGGTCCTTGTTTACAAAAGTGTCACTGACCGAGCGAATACAAGGTTCACAGATTACCCAAAGTCTTACGAGAGTCGTTATTTAGACATCAGGACTTTGTTGTGCTGGTTTAAAGTGCAGAAAGGTCTTTAGAAAAAAGACTTTAGAAAAAAGATATATATATATATATATATATATATATATATATATATATATATATATATATATATATATATATATATCAGAAATATATTTGAAAGCTAAAAAAGTATGAAATGCCAAAATAGCCACAATGCAATGCGATAAGGAAATAATTTAACCACATTTAAAAAAAACAAAAAAAACATTGTGTATAAATCTATATATCTATGCAAAGCATAACACAATAAAGAAGCAAATAAATACTTAAATGCTTATATAATGTCGATCATTTAAGACTGTACATAAATAGATAATCCGTAGTTATAAATTAACTTCAATTTTCATTCTTCGACACTTTTGAAATAAATATTTAATGGAAACTTTATTCTCAGAATTTAGCTAAATTTTACATTTCCTTCCATTCTTCAAAGCAATAAAATAAAAAAGTACAGAATGCCAAAAGTGCCGCAATGCAATAAAGAAATAAGTTGTTAAATATTCACATTAGCAATATTACGGAAGTTTTACAATGTCAAAAAGGGATATGTAACAAGTTTCAGCAATATTTAAAAAAAACAAAATGAATTTCCTAGCAGAATTAATGTTTTCTTAAATCTAAATCTGTATTTCACTAAATCTCTGTTTGACATAGCAAAATTTAGTTCAGGTTCTATCAATCATAGTATTTTAGCTGTGAGCTAGAAAATGCAGGTCAGATTTCTATTTAAAAAGTGTCATAACCTTTTAGTTTAACAAAATAATTGTTTAAAGTTTCAAATCATAAAACAACTTCATAATCACAACCAACTGCAGTGCACGTACTGGGCAGAACACAAGGGGGCGCTAACTCCACATTTACTCAATAATAATACTAGATAAAAAGGTAGTAAGAAACTAAAACATTTTTGCCGATTTTATGTGCTTAAGGTTTCACCACATTTAATTAAATACTCAAGCTATGTTTCTTTTTACCAAAAAGAAAGAGAGAAAGAAAGCAAGCAAGCTATAATGAGTAATAAAACAAAAACTATACATCTTTGCGTACTATAGCACTTTATCTAGGTGATATTTAAAATATAAATAAAAAACATGCTTACAAGTGTGGCCATAACATGTTTAATATTTTCCAAACCTTTTCCAACTTGAATGCTGAGATAAAAAAAAAAAACCTTATATATAAAGTTGTTATCTCGTGTTGAAGCACTTGAGAAAAACAAACTAAAATCTGAAGCTATAATTGAAATTTAAATTTTATTGACTGTCTTCTGGTTTAGGCCATGTTTAGGCTTCTTCTTAGTCTGTACCTGATTCAGGTATGAACTTTCTGCCCGTCATTTTGTGCGTTAAGGAAAGAGTCTCGACTTTAACGCGTTAATTTCACCCTGAGTTTTGTCTGTTAGACTGACTTTCACTTAGAAAGAAATATAATTTTTCATGACGTTGACGCATTATAATTTTTACGCTATATTTTCTGAGAAATGTTTAAATAAACCTCTAACCTAAAATGATGTAGCTGAAATTTGAGTTTTGTGGAGCTGTCCTGTTCGATGTTTCAGATAGCTGGACTGTGCCTTGCAGACAAAACTCAGGGTAAATTAACCATCGCTGTCATTGGTTATCGTCTTCCTGGCGGGGAACTGTGAAACTTATTGTGTATTTTTAGCCAAATATTGGCGATGTTTACTAAGATGATTGCAGTAAATAGTTCCTTTTTTTAATCTGACACCCAAACCGAACATGAATGTTGAACGCGCAGACAAGCGGCAGTTAAAATGATCTAAAGGTTGTTCGGTTTATCTTTTAAGAAACCAGCGCGAAGCTAAAGTTGTCATTTCCTCCCTGCTGCAGGTCTGCCGCTAGCTAAACAAAGATGAGCTCCTCTCGGGAAATTAAACGCAAGTAGCTCTTTGTTTACTTGTTTTTCCTGCTAGTTTGGAAGGAGGATGCTACCTCCGCGCTGTTTGTGTTTGTGTTTCAGAGCTGCAGAAAGCAAAAAGCAAAGCTCAGGCTAACAGAAACTTGAAGGAAGAGGCTAACATCTGCAACCAGCTCGGAGAATTGCTGTCCAGGACTGGTGAGACGTGTTTACACTTAACATTCCAGTAAATAGTGACAAAAACAGTTTTTAAATACATAAACACAATGTTGTGACCATTTCAGACTGTTGCATTAATTTGATGAAAAGTTTAGTGGAAGGAAAAAGTGTGATGACAAAAGGTGCACTATCAGCCTTGTCCGGATTCTGAAGCAGTAAATTAATGAACTTTGTATTGAGGACATTTCTGCTTTAAAATCCTTTCTTCTTGTTCTTATATAATCATATTTTCTGATTAAACTGAATTTGTGCTTATGAGCTGTAATGAAGAATCATCAAAATTAATAAAAACAAACTTTTGAAACTGGTTTAATGAGACAATATTGTGTAAAAGTTTACCTAGCTGAATTGAATTCTTTTGTAATAACACTGAATACACATCTACTTTAAAAATTCTGTTTTAATCTCTACCAAATTTAAATATTTGGTTTCCAAATGTCTGAACATTGAGAGACAAAGGGGAGTTGCAGTGAAATCCCTTATTTATTTGCACAAACATGACCAATAAATTTAATTTGGAATTACTGAAATTAAGTGACTTTTCAAAATACTGTAATTTATTCAGTTTCACCCATATATTAACAGTATTTTTGGTTTTCATTTGACTTATTTCATGCTTTACTTCTTACTTCAAACTCTTCTGTAACTTCTGACCATCTTTGCAATGATACATTTTACGTAGGGCTGCAACTAACAATTCTAGTCATTGATTATTCTGTCAGTTATTTTGATAATCAATTGGATAAAAACATTGGGACATTCTGCAGATTTTTTTTTTGCTTCAATTGCAATAACATGGCATTTTTTTAAATTAATAAATGTACAGCAGAAAGATTTTATTTTACAGACTTTTAACCAGGTGAAGCTAAACGTGCTACGTGAGTCTGGGGAGAACATAATTACCAAAAATGAAGGTTTTTCATATTAGAAATATATACATATATGTTGGCTTAGTGATTTCTCTGAATGTGTTATTTTTTCAGAAAATGGCCATTTTTAGAGTCTGTATGCTCCACTTAACGATTAATCGATTAGCAGATTAGTTGAAAATGATTTCAATGATCGATTAATTGTTTCAGCCCTTCTTGGATTCATGGTTCCTTGTTTCAGTTTGTCTTATTGGGTTTATTTTGCACCTCAGGTGACTATGAGGGCGCCATTAGGGAACACCAGCAGGAGCTGGCGCTCTCTGAAGCGCTGAATGACGTGATTGGACGGGCTGTAGCAAACCGCAAAATAGGAGAGTGCTACGCAGAGACGGGAAAAATCGAAGCCGCTTTGAAGGTTGGTTTCCCATACAAAAAAGGCTTGTGTCATTAATGGAAAGATGGTCAATTCTTTTGATACAAGAGAAAATTAAAGTTTTTAAGAAAATAGCCGCTTATCAATTCATTGCTAGTCGATTTACTCATTAATCGATAACTTTCATTCCTACGTGCGTCGCCTTTAACTCTGATTCTGGAGTCGTAGGTTAAGGGTAATGCTTCTGCATAAGAAAGTGTGAGACATTTTGCTCTCCAGCACCAGCGCTGTCACCTGGACCTGGCCCGCTCTGTCGGGGATCATGCAGAGGAGCAGAGAGCGCTGGCCACCATTGGTCGAACCTTCCTGTTCCGGTATGAATCTGACCAATCAAAAAGCAGCTTAAAGCAAGCAGAGGACGCTTTCAGGAAGAGCTTGGCTGTCGTGGATGAACGCCTAGGCGGTGCGTGTTGTTTTTGTTTAGCTGACTAGTGAGTGATGTTGAATGATTTTCTGTAGATTATGTAATTGTTTTATATTTTTAGGGACGGTGCCTGAGCGAGAGATCAGAGAGATGAAGGCTCGTCTCTTCCTGAACTTGGGTCTGGTGTGTGATCATCTGGGGGAGCCCAAACGCTGCAGCGAGTTCATCCGACGGAGCGTTTTCATCGCAGAGTAAGAACAAGCAGATGGTTTATTTATCTAACATCAAGGCGGCCATTTTGTTTACTGCTTCTGTTTATTTGAACTTTGAATTCATATCAACTCTGTGACAGAAAATCAGCAGCAGCCAAAGATTTTTTAATTGGGATAATAAAGTTGTAATATTATGAAAATGCAGTCATACGACAATAGAATCGAGATAACACGTGAATACAGTAGAAATAAATAATTACAACCCGATATAAAAGATTAAAATGAGGCTATTGAGCATCTCTTGAAGTGATACTTTGGTTTTACAGATAATACTTAATAGAAATACTTAATCTGATATTATTTTCTTGTAACTTAACTAAAATTATTGTAGCTTTGGTCTAATTCTCTGTCCTACAACTCAGATATGAATAAAAGCCACTTTTTGGAAATACTTTAGTAATTTCATTTTAGAAAAGAGCAAGAAAGTTAAATCTGCAAAAACAATAATTTTGATGAATGGATCAAATTGTAACCTGATTGAAATGTCTTGTAAGTCAGGAAGTTTCGTCATTAATTTAGTGTTTTACGTTCCACTGATTGCCGATGTTGTGCATCATTGTTTTGCTCAACGTATTTGTCTGAAGGAAGAGCCAGCTGCTGGAGGATCTGTACCGGGCGAACTTCAACCTGGGCAACATCTTCTTCCGCAACGGCGAGCCGTCCAGCGCCGTGCGCTGCCTGGAGCAGGCCAAGGACTGCGCCCGAAAAATGAAGGACAAGTTCAGCGAGAGCGAGTGCTTCCACTGCATCGGCAAGGTCCGAAACAAGTTTATTTCCATAATGAAATTTATCTGTAGCAGCGAAGTAAAACTAAAACTAAACTATAATGTTTAGTTTTATTTCGCTGCTACGTTTTTGTCTTATTCAGTTAGTTTACTAGTTTTTATTAATTATTATTTAAATATCGCTTAGTTTTAGATTAGTTATTGTTAGTCATAGTTGTAGTTTTAGTTTTTTCAAACTTTCATTCATAGATTATTGTATTGTGATTATTTAAACAGGGCTGGAGAATATGGCTGAAAGCTTTATCGCGATATAAGTGTTTCATAACAGTTTATCAATAAATATTGATTAGTTTTTTTGTTTTTAAATATTGGAAATATCACCAAACCGGCGGTACGACCTCCTGTTTTATCCACAGTTTCTTATCAATTTGAAAGGCTAAAAAATTGTTTCATATACACAAAAACCAAGGATATTGAGCACATAATTACAGTATTCTGCGTTGTTTTATAAATGAACAACACAGTTCCATTCAGTTATAGTTTTTTCCCCATTAATTAACGTTTTTAATTATTTCAGTTATTGGAAATGCTTCCTTTGTTGGTTTAATTTAACTGGAATAATCCCACCAACAGGTTCAGCTTTGTCTGGGCGACTTTGTGGCAGCCCGACGATCTCTGAAGAAAGCCCTGCTTCTCGGCTCGCAGCAGCCGGCGGACAAAATGGCCGTGAAGAAAGCTTTCAAATACGGTGAGAAATCCTCTCCAGCCTTGTTTCTGGCTTTGTTTTTGTAAGGCAGTTGCTTTTATTTCAATATTCTGCAGCTGATAAGGGGTGTAGGCTGGAGGAGGAGCTGTCGGAGGATCAGGGCAGCAGACCCAGCTCTCGCCAGGTTGTGGAGCTGACCGAGCAGCTGGGGGATCTGTGCTGCAAAGTGGGCTGCTACCGCAAAGCTCTGGACGCCTACCGGGCTCAGGTGAGATGTAAAACTGGGTCATAAATCCGTTGCAATTATTTATTTCACTTTTGGTGTTTGGAGATTTAACTTTTTGGAAAATCTGGATTTTTTTCCCCCACTAATTCTGAAGGGCGGCCATTTTGTTTCACAGCTTCTGTTTATTTGGACTTTGAATTCAGGTCAACTCTACGATGAAATATTAGGACCAGGCTCAAAAAGGTTTTATTTTGATCATAAAGTCATAAAATTACCAGAATAAAGTCGTATTAATACTACAGTCATATTGTTACCATATTGTAGTTGCACTAATACAAGAATAAAGTTGTACGACAGTCATATTACCAGAATAAAGTCAAAATATTGGGATAATAAAGTAGTAATTTTATGACAACTCAAACACTGAAAATAAAAAAATTAAATGAGGAATGTTGAGCATCTTGTGAGATTATACTTTGGTGTAAATTTTACAAATAAAACTTAATACTTAGTAAAAATACTTAATCTTTTAACACATCAGTCTCAGTAGCAGGACATGCAAAAAGAGCCACACAAACCTGAGCTGCTCATGTCAGCTCAGGTTTGTGTGAGCTGACATGAGCTCACACATCTTCAGTCATCTTCATGACTGAAGATGTTTTCTGATTAAGGCGAATTTTTTCTTGTAATTTTATAAAGTTATTTTTTAATTAAGATCCACACTGACTGGATGAGCTGGTCACATCAGCTCTTCATAACTCCACTGAATCTTGTAATACATTGTAGCAACTTTTTTCTTGTAATTTTAGATGTTTTCTGGTAAAATTGTGTCTTTATTCTCGTAATTAAACAACAATTCTTATAGCCTGGCCCTAATGCTCCAGAAAACTCACAGAAAGAATGCTTGAAATGAAAAACACTTTTTGAAAATATTGTCAGTTTTATTTATTTCCATTTTAGCTAAAAAAAAAAACATCCAATCTGTTATAAAAAAAAATAGGAGATTTTATTTCTAATCCATATCGAGAAGCATCAACATCTTTGCCTGTGAACTCTCCCTGCCGACTTTCTCTGCATTTGTTTTTCTTTTGCGGCTCAGCTGACGGCTGCTGAGGCTTTGGGGAAGTCGGATCTGGAGCTGGCCGTCATCCACGTCTCCCTGGCTGCGACCCACACCGACCTCAGGCAGCACCGCCAGGCCGTGGAGCACTACAGGAAGGAGCTGGCGCTGCGCCGCGGCAGCGCCTCCGAGGTGCCGATGAGCCACACACTGCTGCGTCTTCTGGACTTCAGCTCACTAAACATCAAACAAATTAAATGAACAGGAGCATTAAGTCGCAGGACAACATCATCAGAAACAACGTCATGAACCGATTACTGAAATAATCATCAACTAAGTGGAGTACAGGCTAGAACAGTGCTAAAGTAACAAGGCAATCAGCGGTAATTAAGTCAAAACTGTACAAAATCTATACATTTTCCATATAAGATAGAAAAAAACCTCATTTTTCAGTACAAATATTTCTCTTCCAGTGGCAGATTTAGCTTCAAATGTTTAATTTCATTTTGCTATCCAGTTTAGGGCTGTTGTAAACGAATATTTTAGTAATCGAGTAATCTATCGATTATTCTTACGATTAATCGAGTAATCGGATAAAAAAAAAATTATAAAATGAAATATTGGTAAATCTGGCATAATACCGGTGTTACTATCAGATATCAATATCAGAAAAGAAAAAAATATTTCCTAAAATTTTGTAGAAAAAACTTGGAGATTTCTGAGTTTGAACAGTCACATTGTTTTGTGTGAATAAACCTATAATTTTTTTTTCTTTCAGAAATTTTCTATGGAAAGGACATGTCCGAGTTTCAAAATGTGAAAATGTTCAACTTTTGCAACTCAGAAATTTAAAAAATAAAATAAAATCTGTTTTGTCTTGTGAATTTTCAACTTTTGGAATTCAGAAATTTCAAACATTTTTCTGGAAAAATCTGGAACAAAAAGTTTCTCAAATTTTTTGAATGTTCAAATTTAAGAATTTCCTCATTTTTTCAAAAACATTTTCTCATTTATTTAGCAGAAATTTACTCCTCCCTTTATTATTATTTTTAGCCAGACTCTGATTCTGACACATCATCATAGTTATTGGATCATAGACAGTACAGTTTTTTATTTTCTTATCTAAAAACAAACTGAATTGTTCGCATTTTTGTTATATTTCAAATATTGCATAAAATAAGTGTAAAGAAAAAGTTTAAGTGGATAAATGAAAAATTAATTCTGATTACTTGACTGATCGTCAGAATAGTCAGTCGATAAGACGCTTCGTTAGGCTGCAGTGTGGATTGTTTTCTGTGTCGCAGGAGTGCAGCACGTGGCTGAACATCGCCGCCGCCCAGGAGGAGAGCGGCTGCAGCTCTGAGGACGTGGAGAGCAGCTACATCTCGGCCGCCAGCTGTGCTGAGGCGTCCGGCCAGGCCCGGCTGCAGGTGAGCTGGTGAACTGGCTCCAGCAGAGCAGAGCGATTTATTTAGCCTTAGAGAAGCTAAATAAATCGGTAAAATGTAGAAATGAGCTTAAAGTTAGTTTCCAGATTGTTGTTGCTGTAACGACGGCAGCATCCAGGCCTCCTCTGTGGGAGCTGTTGATGGATGCCGGCTCTCGTTCCTGCAGAAGCGGGCGCTGCGGCTCTGGCTGGCGTCCCGGCGGCGGCGCGGCGCGGCGGGCGATGATGCGTTGGAGGCGCGGCTGCAGCGGCTCTGCGCGGCGGAGAGCTGGGACCCCGAGGGGAGTGAGGGAGAGGATGAGGAAGAGGAGGAGATGGAGAACAGCGAAGCTCTGGATGACAGCGACGTGGTTCTGTCAGACTCGGGTACGGCGGCGCTCATCAGAACCGAGAGAGAACAATAATCAATCGATCAATCAGTTGATTAATTGATCCCGTTTGGTTTTTCTGCAGACGACGATCTGGACGGTTACGACAAGATGGTGTCAGGAAGAAGGAAGAGAGGGAGGGTGAGTGGCACAAGCGGCCATTTTTAATATCTCGGTCAGACATTTTCAGCTTTAACCTGTGACCTTTCACCTTTGACCCTCTGTGCTGCAGTGGAACAAGAGGAACGAGAAAGGAGAGACGTCTCTGCACAGAGCGAGCATCGATGGAGACCTGAGGCAGGTCCTGTACTTGGTGGAGCAGGTGAGCAAACCAAACACCTTCATCTGTTCGGTCATTCATTCATTCATTCATTCATTCATTCATTCATGCTTTTTCATTTTCCTTCCTTCTTTTCTTCCATTTTCTTTCCTTCCTTCTTTTCTTAAACATTTGAAGTTAAAATGCGGAGTTCTTTGTCTGAGCTGTTTGTGTTTCAGGGTCACCCGGTGAATCCCAGGGATTACTGCGGCTGGACGCCGCTGCACGAGGCCTGCAACCACGGTCACCATGGTAACCTGCTGTTTTTCTGGTTCATTTATCTATTTTTATTTTTGTAGAAAATGATCCCCTGTGTTCATGTCGTTCCTTTTTTGTCTTTTTCCAGACATCGTAGCCGTGCTTCTGGACCGCGGCGCTAACATCAACGACCCCGGCGGCCCGCTCTGCGAGGGCGTGACCCCGCTGCACGACGCACTCGCATGCGGAAATTTCAAAGTGGCTCAGCTGCTGGTGGAGCGAGGCGCCTCCGTCACGATCCGAAACGCAAAGGTTCGCGTTTTCTTTTTCTTTCATGATGGGAAAAACTCTGAGTTCACCCCAAAACCAAACAGGCCAGAGGTCACAGCTCTGAGTAGTTCATAGAAAAATAAAACGCAGCTGCAGACGTAATAAAGCAGGTTCAGGGTGTTGATAGCAACATGTTGGGGCAGGGCTCCTGCAGGAAACTCATTTTGCCGTTTTCCAGTTTGGGGAAAGTAAATAAAAGTTTGAAGAGTTTGTTTTAGACAAACTCTTCTTATTGCCTTAAAGAGCCTTCCTTCCTTCCTTCCTTTATTCCTTCCTTCCTTCCTTTATTCCTTCCTTCCTTCCTTCCTTCCTTCCTTCCTTCCTTCCTTCCTTCCTTCCTTCCTTCCTTCCTTCCTTCCTTCCTTCCTTCCCTCCCTCCCTCCCTCCCTCCCTCCCTCCCTCCCTCCCTCTCTTTCTTCCTTTCTTCCTTCCTTTTTTCCTTCCTTCCTTTTTTCCTTCTTTCTTTTTACTTCTTTCTTTCCTTCTTTTCTGCTCCTCTTTTGTCTTTTTATTTTGTCATTTTTCTTGCCCTTTTCTTTTTCTTTTCTGTATTTTGCTCTCTTTCTTTTTTCCTTCCTTTTTCTTTCTGTTTTTTCACGTTTTTGTTCCTTCCTTTCTTTCTTTTCTCTCTTTAGTTTTTTCTTCTTCCTGTTTTCTTACTCATTCTGTTTTCCTTCCTTTTCTTTATTTTTTCGTTTTCATTTTATTTCTCCTTTTCTTTGCCTTTCATTTTTCAGATCACGTCGTCTAATTCTGCAGCCTGTAGAAACATTTGCTGTAAATTTGATCTTTATTTTTTTCTGTTTTAAAGAAGCTGACTGCAGCGTTGGTTTTATTTCAGATCTGATGTTCGTGGTTTTCACACTGATCTGGTTTCTCATAGCAGCTTGTCAGATGATGTTTTGTTTTATTTGCTGCTGTAGCTGAGCTTCTGCATTAATCCAGACTAACAGAAATAATCAGTTGAAATATTTTCTCATGTAGATAACAGATAGAAAATATGACTAAATGCACTTTTCAGTCACTTTTAATTTGATTATATGTTTAATGCTTTTGAGTATTTTGGTAATTAATGGAGCTGCAGATCTTTGAACCGCCGCCATTGACTCAGATCTGGCAGGAACATCGGCGCTGTGGTGGAGATGATTTACCACTCTGTGGTTTTTAGCACTTGTTGTTAAATGATTTGGATCAGAAATGATCAGCTTAACCAAGGTTTCAAAAGGTCAACTTTAGTTTGCTTCTTAGTTTCCCTTGTGGCTCTGATGTATTTCTAATACAAACCACTACGTTTTACTTAAGCTTTTCAAGAATTGCCGCTCTCACAGGGAGATGAATGTTTGGGTGCAGCAGCATCAAGTTGTTTCCAAAACGTTTCCACATGTTGCAAATAAACCTGAAAAAAATTTCCGTCTCTCAAACGTTCTCACATATTGGGACTTAAAGATAACTTTGATGTATTTTATTAGGATTTTAAGCCACACAAACTGGTGCATAAATGTGAAGTGAAAGAAGTTATCAATAGTTTTTCACATTTTTTGCTAAAAGATTCCAGAACTTTCTATGCAGTTCTGGAATTGGCAGCACGTTGGAAAAACTCTATTGTATTGGTTCAGATTTTTTTTTGTGTGAACTTTTTATGTTTCTTTTGCTGCTGGAAGCATTTTTACTCTATCTTTTTTACTTTTGGACAGTCATGATGCGTAGGCCTGTCACAGTGAACAATAAATCAATTAATCGCATGATAAATTAAAATTGACTCAATAATTTCCATTTGCTTGATGATGTGAGTTATGACAACATTTTAAAGTTTAATTAAGTTCAGTTTAATATTGAGTCCCAGTTTTGGAGGCAGCCATTTTGGAGCAAGATGCTGCCACCACCAACAGGATTATTAATGCTCACCAACAAAACAAAATGTGGCAACCAGTCAGGATATTTTCTTCTCATGAGTTTAGTTATTTCCGTTCCTTCAGGGTGAGACTCCGATGGACACGCTGCGTCACTGGCAGAGGACGTACAGGAAGGAGCTGGACGAGGAGGCCAGGCAGGAATGTCTCTGCACAGAGAAGCTGCTGAGGAAGGCGGCCGCAGGAGGAGGTGAGCCGTTACCTAGCAACCCCGGCGGAACTCTGCCCGTTACCTAGCAATCCAATCTCAGCTCCAGCACGTTTGGTCAGCTGGTTTTAACGCTGTAGGCGCTCTGTAATGGCTGCTGGGAAAGACAAGTGTTTTGGTGACTTACCATTCTGAAACCACTTCCTGCATTCTGTTGGTTGTGCAGGAGGTTCCACTTCTGCTTTTCAAAGATGTTTGGTTGTATAATTGCTCATCTGTTTGCAGCCTTTCTCACGTGCGAGGGTAAATGTTGAGTTGGGAGCCAGCAGCAGATTATTTGGATTTAAAGTGACAAGAGGCCCTAAAGGACTGAAAACCAGCAGAAATTACCAGATTAAAATCTCATAATCAAAGAATGATTTTGTAATGAACATGCTTTGTTTCACATGGACCTATTCTAAGGCCACCTTTAAAATAACACTGCTAAATACTTTTATTTTTCTCAATTTCTCTTCAACATAGTTCCTGCTGCTCCGGCTGCAGCCAAGCCGTTTGATGCCCTGCAGGACAGCCAGCTGTTTGATGCAGAGAACTCAGAGCCCCTCCTGGCCACCAGAGGGCGCTCTTTGTCAAACCAGGACAGATCCAGCCCCAGGCTGTCAAACCAGGACAGATCCAGCCCCAGGCAGCGGCCGAGCAGCGGCACATCGAAGCAACACAGAGCCAGAGGCACCGAGGGCTCTGTTTTATACGGGGTAATGTTTGCAAAGACAACATTAGAGTTGCTTTTGTTTGTGAACTAGAGAAAAGTAAACCGGAGTCTGTGTGGTTCAGACGTCCAGCAGCAGCTCAGACAGCAGCGACTCCGACAACCCGGTCAGTCCTCTCCGCCCCGTCCGTCCCAGACACGCCGTCCCAGCCGCTCCGAGTCAGAAGGAGAGTCCCTCAGCCCAGGAGCCACTCAGGACCGAAAGCACCAGGGAGGCCCCTGCGCCGTGCGTTTTCCAACGAGACGAGTACCACAGCGCCATCCGCAGCTTGGGCAGCGCCAAAACTCTTCGTCAGGCTCTTTCACAGCCGCAGTTCTCCAGCGCGCCGACCGTTTCGTCCGCTCTGGTTCCGGAGGACGAGTATCTGGCGGACGACTGGTTGGAAGACGATCTGGGTGAGATGCAGCCGAAGAAGAAGAGACGGCTTCGAATCGATTTTAACGAACCAAGACGGGAGGAAGCAGCTTCGTCATTGGCTAGAAGTCAGAATCATCTGAGCGCAGAGACGTCCTGCAGAGGTAACCACTCCTAGTTTCACTTTCCTACTGCTCAAAAGGCAGCAGCTAACAATTATTTTAGTTATCGATTAATCGACTATTCTGACAATTAATGGAGACATCTTCTTAAAAACTAGTACATTCTGCAGACTTTTCATTTAAGTCTCGTTTATACAAGATTAGAATTACATTAATAACATGCAAATAAACAATTTAATTGCTTTTTAAATTGGAAAGTACACCTAAAGGCAAAAAAAAATTTTTATTAGTAATCTATTTATTGTGATTAATCACGATTAATCATTTGATCCCTATTGGGCTCTCTTCCTTTAGGCGCTGTGTCGAGCTCGTCCAGCAGGGGGCTCTCTCAGAGGAAGAACGGCTCGCTGAAGCCTCACCAGGTCAAGGTGACTCAGATGCCAGGGATGGTGAGGCTGGGCACACGAGAGGTCAGCAGGTCAAACAGCCCCTCCGTTCCAGACGACGAAGACATGAGGCCTGAAGCTCCTCCTTTGGTGCACTTTCAGGTGAGACGCCAGATACCAACTTCAACTAAATTCTGTTTAATTATACAGCACTGACACAAAGTAAAGTAAGCTTATACAGTGCTGTATAAACTTAAATTTTAAGTTTCTTCCTTAGTAAGGCGTTCGTTCAATTGTTGCTTTTCTCCCCCCCAAAAAATGGCATAAAGAAGTTTAACTACATTATTTCTTGTGGATTTTTATTTATTTATTTTTTTGTGGACTAAAACATGGTTCAAGATGGCGTCTTTGGTGCTTCTCTGAAGTCAGTTTTCTTGGCTAATGAAACTTTTTCTGACTTTATATTCCGGGTTGGAACGGATTCATTTTGACTTGGATAGTCTGTATTTAGTTTGATTCATTTTTCTTTTCAAAGTGTCTTTAAAATTAAATTTGCTGTGAATTAATGCACAGACTGTAATTAAATCGTTCCTGATGTCGTATTTAAAGGTAAATTTGAGTCTCTTCCTGGTTCCTTTGTATATTTTAGCCTCGGGCTCCTGCTCCTCCCATACCAGCATCACTGCCTCCACCAATCAGAATGAGGGTCAAAGTGCAAGAAGATGTCTTCCTCATCCCAGTTCCACAGAGGTTTGTGCTGCAGAAGCCCTGGTTTCAGATCTGGAGGGTTCTGGGTGATTTTTTCCCAGTTAAAACCATCATGCTGGGTTTTATTTGCAGCGAGGCGGACTCCTGCACCGTGTCGTGGCTTTGTGAACAGGCAGCTCAGCGCTACTACCAGAAATGTGGCCTCCTGCCGCGCCTCTCGCTGCAGAAGGAAGGAGCGCTGCTCTCACCACAGGACCTGCTGCTGGCTGTGCTGCACACCAACGAGGAAGTGAGGGATAAATAAAGGAGATTAACCAATCAACTTTAGATAAACTGATTAATCGATATCTTGCGTCCATAGTCCTTTCTCCAGCTGAACAGAAACAAAACTGAAGTTAATATCTTTGGACCTAAACAGGAACGATCTGGAGTCAATGCACAGCTTCAGTTATTACAACTAAAAACCAGCTATCAGGCCAGAAGGTGATGAACTCTGACCTGAACCTCCAGAGCCACATTAAGACAGTCACAAAGTCGGCCTTCTATCACCTGAAGAACATCTCCAGGATTAGAGCACTGATGTCTCACTGAGATCTAGAGAAACTCATCCATGCATTTATCTTTAGTGCATGGTTGATTACTGCAGCAGCGTCTTCACAGGTCTGACTAATAAATCAATCCTCCAGCTGCAGCTGATCCAGAACGCTGCTGCTCGCGTTCTCACTAAAACCAGGAAGATAGAGCACATAACACCAATTTTAAAGTCCCTACACTGGCTCCCTGTAGCTCAAAGAATAGACTTTAAAATAATTCTGTTTGTTTATAAATCACTGAACGGTTTAGCATCACAATACATTAAAGATCTGCTGCTGCTGCATCAACCTTCCAAGACCTCTGGCTCAGGTTCTGGTTCTGGTTCTGATCTGTATGCCCAGAACCAAACATGGAGAAGTAGCATTCAGCTGCTACACACCACAAATCTGCACCACTTCCTGAAAACTGCAGATCAGCCGAAACACCGAGTGCCTTTAAATCTATAACCAGCTGTTCAGAGTTGCTTTTAAAACATAATAAATGAAGCGACAGCAAAATGTAATGTTAAGAAATGCCTTGTTGCTGAAAGGTGCTATATAAATAAAATTTGATTGATTGATCGATTGATTGCAGGTTTTGGCTGAAGTTTGCTCCTGGGATCTCCCTCCTCTTCCTGATCGCTATAGGAAGGCTTGTCAGAGTCTGGCAGTGGGTGAGCAGCACGGACCGTAATGCAACAGCAAGTTTTCTGTTTCTTATTTATTTGCTGTAACCAAACGTGTCTCCGCCTCCAGACGAGGACAGACGCGTCTCCCGGCTGTGCGAGGTCCAGGACGGCGGCCAGTCCGTGTCGCTGTGCGCCCTCAGTTTGGCCCCCGCCTCCCTCAATCCTCTGCTGCGTGCCCTCAAGCTCCAGGCCAGCCTCACTGAGCTCCGCCTCTCTGGGAACCGTCTCCATGACGACCTCCTTCCAGAACTGGTTGCCACTACGACCACCATGCCCCGCCTCCGGCTGCTGGACGTTTCGGCCAATGGCATAACGGGGGAGGGGCTGGAGAAGGCTGTGGAGGCGCTGAAGGGACAGAGTCATCCTGCATATGCCGTAAACCTCTTCAAGTGTTCACACTCCTCCCACTTTTCTCATTTCTAGTCACATTATAACCACAACTTTCAGAGAGATGCAGCAACACAAAGTACACTGCAAAAACACCAAATCTTACCAAGTATTGTTGACCTGGTTTCTGCTGCAAATGTCTCACTGCACTTCAAATAAAACTAAACTAAAATATAAATAACTTTTCAGTAAGATATAGGAGCTTGTTTAAAGTCAATAATTCTTTAATACTGATAAAATTGTTATTGATTATTTCACTTTTATTAAGTAAAAAATGTCTTGTTATAAGTAGAGATGCACTGATCCGATACTAATATCTGTATCAGTCCCAATATTGAAAAAATCCAGCTTTGGGTGTCGGTGACAATGTGCCACATCCATATGTTCTAATTCCATGTTTGTAAAGCACTGTTGTGCTTTATTATTTATTGGGGCATGTCATTAGTATTACATAGGGAAGAGCAGTGACTGCGGCTCGTACCGCGGCATGCCCACCAGCAAAAGTGGTATCAAAACGTGCGGCTCAATGCCAAGATGAGAGTTATTATTTTTATTGAGGATCGGAGTTACGATGGCGACGTAAAAAGCGAAAAACGAGCGAAATTTCCAACTGCCGAACCGCAGAGTGTAACTGCCACCAACTGCCACTTTTTTAGAGTGAGAAACGGAGTGAATTTTTGACCCCAAAACAATTTTGAAATCGCCCTCATGCCTACAAAATATGCTCTATTGGTATGAAAGTCAGTCATGACATTGATACGCATGCCTGCTCCCGTAAAATGTTTTCAAAATTTCTCTAGGGTTGACGGTTTTCTGTCAAGGTGCTTTAGAGCGAAATCATGTGACCGGGTAGCAACAGGCTCTCAGCCATTCATTTTCAAACTTTTCTGAAAATTTCTGAGCTCAGCGCACACCATTTTTCTCTCGTCGCTGCTATTTCTGTGAGTGACCTACAGATATGAATCGCGGGACTATTGGAGTCGACAAATAGCCCTCTCATACGGTTCAAACGGTTTTTGGATCGGCCTTACGGATCCTGAACGGGAAGCAGTTGTTCGGACTGCTTTTTTCATTAAAACTGACTGTGTGTCTCATAAAGAGAGAAATCCTTCTCCAGCTTTCTGTCTCACACACAGCAGTTGGCTGAGGGCCAATCACTATAGCAACAGAATACAGAGGAAGGCACAGCTGCTGGTTTGGACTACAAAGACTCTGTAGTTCTAAACATGGCGGAACACTTTAATACAGAGGGCAGAGCAGAAGGTCAGAACTACAACATGGTGGAACACTCAGTTATTACAGAGGAGACCTCAGCTGGCATTTAGAACTATTTGTTGCTTTGGCCATTATATAGTTGGTTTAACCCAACCACTGTTACACATTGGATTAGTGTGGCCATTTAAAATGAAGCTTACTGAAAATTTCAAAATAAAAGCCTTGACAATTTTCACATCAGGTAATTGCTCTTTTGGCCTTTATGTGACTGGTTTAACCAAACTACTGTTATACATTGGATTAGTGTGGTTATTAAAATGAAGCTTACTGAAAGTTTCAAAATAAAAGCCTGCATATTCCTCTCACATCAGTGCACCGCCATAGGCGGTGGAATAATATTCAGCTTTTTTTATGTTTTTTTTTTTTTTTTTTCTCAGGATGGTGAACTGCCTTGTGCAGCAAGGCAGTTCATTAACATTAACATAAAGATTAGCATTTCATTAGCACAAACATTAGCATTTCACTGCCTCCATTAGCATTAGCCTTTTCCCTAAAGTTAGCTATTAGCAATGTTTAGTATACTGAATGGAGTAACTCAATGACAGACAACATGTGACTGATACCCCACATGCTACTGATAGTCTTCACGCTAATATTAGCATTTTGGCTCATTTTAGCTCATGTATTAATTTTAACATACTGAATGTTACAGGTACAGCTTAGTAAACATGCTTCTGCCTCTCCACGGGTTATTGACTGCAATTTAGCTAAGCTTAGCATTGCTGATTATTTTTAGCATCAGAACGCTGGTTTCCAACCGACGGGCACACTTTGGCAGTGAATGTAGTTATAAGTTTAAAATATCCACCATTGGAACTGGTGCTTTTTTATTAAAACTATTTGTACGACATGGTCTAATTGCTTTTAATTAAAACAGAAAAGCTCCAGTTATTCCTAAAACTGCAGGATAGCACCACACTTTAATTATAACAACTATAAAACAATAAATTTAAGGGTTTTCAAATGCTTATCGTAAGCGTTTCTGCTCTTCACATAACATTTGGTAAATAATTAACTGATTTTAGCTGATTAGTCAGGCTATCTGCTCCTGCTAGAACCCATTAAACCTTCTAGTTTCAGTTCTGTGAGACTTATTTCTGTTAATTTGATATTTCTGTCATGATTTTGTCTGTTTTGTCTCTGTAGTACCTGGAGGAGCTCGATCTGAGCCTTAACCCGCTCGGAGACGGTGTGGTCGAGTCTCTGTCCTGCCTGTTGTCCAGCTGTCCTCTGCTGTCCAGGTTGTCTCTGCAGGCCTGCCGGCTCACGGCCCGCTTCCTTCAGCAGCACCGCCTGCTACTGGCCGCCGCGCTGACGGGTAGGTTGACGTAAACCTGCACTGCTAAGTGTCTAAAAGTCGACATTTCAGGCCATTCTGCCGACAAAAGCTGTAAATCGGCTGCATTGTCTTCTTTAGACCATAAACATCCACTTTAAAAGACCAATATTACTGTTAAATCAACTTTTATTGAATTTTTGGTTTTTGTTATCATTTTTGGAAAATGTGGATTTTTGCACTCATTGGGTTTCCGTAGTTCAGAGCGATATCATCATGCCCAGGTCGGCCATCTTGTTTTACAGCTTCTATTTGAATTCAGATCAACTCTTCGATGGAGTATTAGCGAACGGCTAATACGTTTATTGATTGATTTATAAAGATGCAATAATATAACTTTTTTATTTTATTTGGAAAGAAAGTGAGGGGGGAAAAATAAATTTAAACTAAAATCCCTTCATGCCTCAGGACTGAGCCACCTGAAATCAGTGTCCCTGTCCCACAATGCACTGGGCTCCACTGGCTTTGAGCTGGTGCTGAAGACTCTGCCCCTGCAGACGCTCACTCATCTGGACCTGGCCGCCGTCCACAGGGGTCCAGCTGATCACCTGGCGCTGCAACACCTGGCCAAACTCCTGTCCCAGGTACGAACACACTCTGGTTGGGACGTTCTGTCCGTTTCTGTACGATGAAACCAGTAAAACCAGTATGTTTTTACAGGGCGAGTGTCCTTTGACCCACCTGAGTCTGGCAGGAAATGGACTGACGGACGGCAGCGTCACCACCTTCGCCAGGTTTGTGAGTGAATGAAGCTCTCCCATGGAGGGCTGGAGCTGGACGATAAATCAGTATCGCAATAGAGATCGATATCAATCGATAATACATAGAAACTGAACTCTGATCCAGAACCGCACAGCATTCTGGGAAATGAAGGCAGGGGAAAGGCTACAGCTGCTAAACGTCTCGCAGCTAGCTAAGCAGAGTTATTGGAATCAACTAACTCACTCGGTCTGTGGTTGCCTAGCAACGACCTGCTGGGTGAGAAGCAGTCCCCCTGCAATTCAGACTTTCTTCTTAGAATTCTGTTTTTTTTCTCAAAATTCTGACCTTTTACTTTCTTTTGATTCTTTATTTTTTTAGAACTCGCTTTTTTCTTAGAATTTTAAGTTTGTTTGTTTTAGGAATTAAATTCCTAAAACAACCTAAAACAGTTAGGAATTAAATTCCTAACTGTTTTTGTTCTTCAGAGGCCCTGATGCTTTTCCATTTAACCCAACTGTAGTAAAGAGTGTTTTTGTGCTTACTTTAATTTTCTTGCAGCACCTTTAACTCTCAATTCTGCTGATTTATGTAAACTTTAAGGAGTTAGCAGAGGTGGTTAGCTGCAGGTAGCTAACTTCCTAATGGTTGGTACGGGAGCTGCAGAGGCCAAAACACGACAGACTCCTGTTTATCCTTATCGCAGCTAGTTCTGTGAAATTCTGCATTTTATTGTGCATTCCTTTTTGTTAATTAAATTCAGTTTGCGTATAAATGTGACGTCATCATCAGCTGTTTCTGTTTTCCGTCAGGTGTCTGCCTTCATGTCCAACCCTGACGAGTCTTGACCTGTCAGGAAACCCGTCCGTTTCCTGGTCGGGCCTCCACAGCATCCTGACATCCGTCAGAGAGGCTTCTCGACCTCTGACCTTTCTCAACCTGCAAGGTAGACATCAGCCTGTACTTCTTTCTACACACATTCGTAAATATCCAATTAATCGTCAGGATTGTGTGCAGTTTTAGTTTCTGGAGCTGCGTGTGGTCGAAGCTCTGCAGCTGCATGTCACATAATCACACAAATTACACAAACCAGACGCATATAAAGAGTTTACAGCGCAGCTGATGAGCAATAAAGTGTTTTTATGGCAGATTAAACCTTTGGTTCTTGTGGCGACGTTGAGCTGATTCTTTCAGCTTTAGTGACTGAAACATCAGTTGACTTGTTCATATTCTGTTTGAGATTGTTTTAGGTTGCTTAAAATAAAATTAACTGCTTGATTTCTCCGACTCAGAACATTTGCACAAAACGTATTGTGTATACAATCTGTGACGTGTTGGAAATGTTTACGCTTTTATTTTTAGTGTATTTTGGTTGATTTTCATTAAAAACTTCCCCCATGAGCAAATAATATTCAGGGTTTGTACACATTTTGGTGTACAGAAAGGAATTTCTGTACAAATTCCTTTTAAAGTTATGGATATTCAAACTGCACAGTTTTGCAATCTAACATTTAATTAAAAGCTTAAATTTACATTCAAAGCCAGATATTTTCATACTTCTTACACATTTTTTTTCTTGCTGTCTAAAGTTTAATCATACTAAACTTTTCTTGTTTTACGATAGTTAGAATTACCAAAATTATTTATATTTGTTAATTACCAGAAAACCTGGTGAGAAAACATTTTAATTTTTTCTTTGAAGCTAAAGTTTGAATAATACTCAGACATCTTTGCTGCGTTCTGCGTTAGCTAGCTGCTAACACTAGCTAGCTCGCTAGCTTTTTGCTTCAATCAACTGAAAATGTTTCGCCACTTGACTTGGACGAACTTCATACATTGAGTTTTAAATTTCATTCATAAGTCTTGCCTTAAATTTTAGTTGGTGAAACCTACAGAAACCCTGATCACTAAGAACAGTAATAAAAATATAATATAAAAGTGAATTTAAACTTTTTTTAAATTTAATTTGTATTGTTTTATCTCCAAAATATGGTGCTGGGAAAGTTTGAAAGAGGCGACTCCGTTCCTCCACATTTGTTAACATTTTAGGTGTTAATTTGACATTTTTGTTATAATAATTGTGTTTAATTCTATATTTTGTGAATTCTGTGATGAATTAATCGTCCTGTTCATCAGGTTGTCAGGTTTCCGGTCCTTGGAGCAGCGAAGAGCTGGACGGTTTGTCCGAACTGGTGCAGGATCTCCGTCTTTGCTCCCAGGGATTAAACAAGCTGGACAGAGACGTGTTGAGGCACAGCTGGGGACTCCAAGATGGACGCTGTGTGAACCGAAACGCCCGGTTCCTGCTTTCCACAGCAGCAGCGTCATCATAAGGAGGCGTGTTTCACTTATAATGGACCATCTTTAGAGCCAGCTGTGGTGTTGACTGTAAATACTTGTGTTAAGAAGTATTGTTTTTTGTTCCATATACACTAAATAATGTTAACTTAAATTAAAAAGCAATAAAAATCCCTTTATTTCCAATTGTCTGCATTTTTAATTCCATGAATATTTGTGGGTCTGTATTTTTCTATTGTTATTGTATGTATATGTAATATCTATTTTTTATGAAACAGAAAATTAGCCAAAGCCTTTTTGAAGGATAATGTTGGATAAAAATATTTAAAACTGTCTTAGCTAAGCATCTCTGACCAAATGAAACCCTTATACATATCGAGTCTCATGGAAAGGATTCTTCAGGTTGACGGAAATGTTCTCGATTTCAAACTACTACTTGCACCATCAACTCTAGAACAGAACCAGCAATAGCGGGCATTGCTAACGAAAAATAACTAACTCTAAACATTAATCACGGACAATATTTTTGGTTACAAAAGCTTAAATATTGTTTTACTAACACTGACGTTCTACGCCAACAGTATTTAGTGAAAGCTAATGCGCTAACTTAAAATCATATCCGAGCACCGATTAAATTTTTACATCATTTGCATGCGCTGCCGTATCCTTGCATATTATATTATCTCTTTCTATACTGTCCGTTTTTTTCTGTTTGAAATGTTATTGGTGAGGGAACGCGAGAGGAAGCGGAAATGCTTTGTAAACAGTTTTTGACACCTTCAAAATAAGAGCATGCACATAAACGGCTAACGGCTTTAAGATGTCAAACTTTATTCAACCTAAAGTTTATATAACTTTAGGTTGGTATAAATTTGCTCTTTATTTGGGAGAAGCTGAGTGGGCTTTAAGTAGTCCAATCCCATCGCAGACAGCTCTCAGTTTTACCTTAATTTCTTGGAGAAACACAAATAACAGACTTTTCTCTCCACGTGGCTCTAAAGGTATTTTTTCCATGCAACCATTTTGAACATCTTACCTCAGCAGAAACGTTTGGCCCAATGAGTATTTTCAACTTGTGCATTGCCCACTTGCATCCCCAGCATATCCCTGGAAGCTGAAACCAAGAGTTGGAAAAAATTTAAATCATAAATCCATCATTAAATTTATTTCACTAGAACAGAATTAGCCCTGGCTTTCACAAGTGTTTATATTTCAAAACAGAACCGCATAAAATGCATTTTCAATCCCAACCCGGACTCTGTTTGGACCGTTTCTCTTTTCAGCTCCGGAATGGCCGCCATCTTTGTTTTTGTATCACTGGCTCCACTTAAAGATGACAAAAATACTTTACCCTGTGCTGGATGGAGGCCAAATTACAACGATAAATGAAGGTCTAAAACGACATCATTATTTAATAGAGGAGAAGTTGAAGCCGATTAGATGAATGAGCGCTATTAAGGTGAAACTTTAAGGTGGATTTCTAATGTTTAATTCAAAACAGAACCGCATAAAGTGCATTTTGAATCCCACGTTGTCAGAGAACGATGAATTTTGAAAATGTATTGTAGCACCCTCAAGGATTTCCCGTTCAAGTGTATGCGTCCGCCATCTTTGTTCCTGTACCAACGGCGCCCCCTGCTGGATGGCGGCCATACAACACTTAAAAAAGGTTCAACTGGACTTTAATTAATTAATTGATTGGAACTAATTTTAAGTTAATAGACGATTTGTGGACAATTAATCGTAACTCGGTTAATTATTCGCATCCCTAATGCAGACTCTTTCTTATGGTGGAGGCATGACCTTTGACCTTATCTAAGAATTATAAAATGAAGCCTGAAGTTCTTTGGATGCTGTTGTATTACTTTTCCCACAAGGCCATTTAGGTTAGAAATTTTTCTCCCATTAATTTCATAGTATTTGACTAATATTTAAATTGATTTGATGTTATGAAACATAAACATGCAAAAATAAATAAATAAGAAGGAGTGATTAGAAAAAAACTGACACAATGATGTGAAATAAAGCAATTTGTCTGCCAACTTTATTTGTTTCAGAAAGAAAAAGTTTTCAGATGAAGATATGCTTTAGTTAAAGGAAGCTAAGAAAAGTTAATTATTTGCTGTTTGAAGGCGTTCAGCTGCATAAAGCTCATTATGTTTCTCTGGTTGTCAGTTGACTTCTCTGATTTCGATGCGTCGCAATTCTTGTTTGTTTGGATAGAAGATCATTTCCAGATCCTTTGGCCTGTCGATAAAACACAAACAAAAATGAACAAATTAAAGTGTTGCAGTGAAAAACTCTAAAGCTGATCTGTGTGGGACTCACTTGCACGCTCCGACGTTGACACAAATCGTTCTGACATCATCAGTTGTCGTCAGCTCCTCAATCAGGACTCCAAGGTTTGTGTTCACAAATTTACGGCACTTTGATTTTAGTAATCCAATCCCATCGCAGACGGATCTCAGTTTTGCTTTAATGGCCTGGAAAAATACAAACAACATGAGAGTTTTTTCTCTCCACGTGGCTCTGGTGGGATTTTTTGCTGCATGCAGCCATTTTGAACTTTTACCTCCGCAGTGGCGTTTGATCCAAGTTGTTTTTTCAACTTGTTCAAAGCCCATTTGCATCCCCAGCACATTCCTGGAAGCTAAGCAAGAGTTGGAAAAATAAGAGTTTAGAAAATATCTAAATTTATTTCACCTCACACAGAATTAATCCAAGTTTTCATTTAAATCTACTTAAAACCACTGTAAATAAACTAGGTTGGGTAGTATCTAGTCACATTAACTCACATTTGCTTGAGTAAAGTTTTGGAAAAGTTACTCTTATTAGAGTAAAATATCTGGATACTCGACCCACTGAGAGTAACTTCACTGAATAAGAAGAAGTTTGTTTTAATCAAAAATTCACTGGAAACAAATACAGACGTGCAGTTTTAGCTAAGGTTTCATATTGAAATTCATTTCAGTTTTTTTTTTGCTTGATTTTATTATTTTGGAATTATATTATCCATCCATCCATCCATTTTCTAACGCCTTGTCTGTAGTGGGGTCAGGAGGTGCTGCTGCCTCTCCAGCTAACATTTCGGGTGAGAGGCGGGGTCACCTGGACAGGCAGTGGAATTATATTATTCATATAAAATTTTCACTTAGGTTATTAAAATACCAAAAAAGACACTTAAATTTATACTATAGTTCATATAATGATATGTCTTTTAAATAATATAAAGTTTTTGACTTGAAATTCATAAAATTTCTAAAAGTGGACAATTTTTTATTTTTTTCTTGAAATATCTGATGTAAGTTTTTTTTTCCCAAGAAAGTTTTTGAGATTAACCTAAAATGTCCGATGTTTTATCTTTAGAAAATTTCTGAAATAAATCAAAAAATTTCTTTAAAAAAAATTTCCAAAAACATTTTGACTTTTGAAACTAAAAACTTTTTTTTCTAGAAATTTTCTGAGATTATTTTCAAATTTCCTGAGTTTTTTCTAGCAATGTTTAACTTTTCAAACCTAAAATTTTTTGTTTTTTCTAGAAGATTAAATTAATCTCAAGAATTTAGTTTTTACAAGCACATTTTTGACTTTTCTGACTCAAAAATTTCTTGTTTTTTATAGTATTTTGGCAGAAATTTACTCCTTTTTTTCTATCTGCAATGGCCCTGTTGCTGTTGTAAATATTACATAATATTACATATTTTCTTAGATTGTGGTGGGAAAATTTTGTGGGATTTACAAAGTCATAATATGTCATCTGATAATAAAAAATTCCACTCAAATAGAACTAAAATCAGAAAGTATGTTGCAGCATTTGTGTTAAACAATTTGTTGTTTACATGTTTTTGTAGCATTCTGTGGCGCTTTTAGCAAGAAGCTAACGCTATTCATGACATTAACTTTTTTCTGGTTTAACAAAAAACTGCCTGTTTCAGTTGCATATCTTTTAAAAAATCCTTTGTTATGGATACAATAGAAATTGGAAAACAATACTTCCAGAATAATTTGAACCAAATTTTAAAATATCCTTACCCCTTGAACGTCAGGTTCTCCCAGCTCATCACCATCATCATCATCATCGATCCTGATCTTTAGGCTTCTTCCTTGGACCATCCAGACTGTGCAAAGATTAATCAGTTAGATTAATGCAAACTTAATTTAATGTAAATTTAGAAAAAAAAGCACATACTTGAACATGCCAGAAAGATGCACAGAAGGAGGAATGAGCGGTTCTCCATTGCTGACTGTCAGCTGAGTCCTCTGGAGCAAAGTCGGTCCGCAGTATTTATGTCTGATGGAGGTGAAGGAGGTGGATGTGCATGCAAAAAGTCATTAGCAAAAAGTCATAACACCTTCCCCCTCTTCTTTAAAGGGGTGGAGGTGTTAGGATGGTGGTCTTCTTTGTTCCATTCAGTCATTGCTGTTAAAAGAAATGAGGGCATTGGTTTAACAGCTATTTTTTATTCCCTTATTAATAGTCACTATCTTCATTTCTAAGCTCAAGAAGTCATTTAATAGACAAATATTTAAAATAAACTCTGTAAGATAACATTACTGTTGGAAAATGTATCCTCGGTACACAAAGGAGCATTAACACAGATCCTTCCTATCAGGCCACAAACAGTTTTACTCAATTCAAATAACATTTTGCTGGTATTTAAACATCTCTGTTACACTGTTTTTCTTCTACATATATTGTAAATATGCTATTGTCTTTTAAAGAACAAATTAACATATTTACACTGCAAAAACACAAATTTTACCAAATATGTTTAGTCTAGTTTCTATTGCAAATATATTATTACACTTTAAATGAGACAAAACTAACTTACAAGTAACATTTCGGCAAAATATAGGCGTTTGTTTTAAGTAAATAATTCCTGAATATTAATGAAGAAGTACTGGTTCTACTGGCAGATCATTTAACTTATAACATGGGAAAAATGTCTTGTTCTGAGTGAAATAATGTGCCAATGGAACTAGCACTTTATTATCAATATTAAGGAGTTGTATACTTTAAACAAGCCTCTATATCTTGTTGAAAAGATGGATGGTTGTAAGTTAATTTTGTCTTATTTCAAGTGTACTAAGATATTTGTACCAGAAGCTAGTGCACAAATATTTGGTAAGATGTCATATTTGTGCATAAAGATATATAAAAAAGAGAAAACAATGGGATTTTAATATTAATTGAAGAAGCTTCATTGGAGTCTAGCTTCATGAAAAGAAGCAAAATGTGAAGTTCCTAGTCAGACACAATTTAGGTGAGAATGTTGGTTAAAAAGCAGTTGGGTGAATGAGTCATCTCAGACATCATATGGTTTCTGAGGAAAAGACACCATAAGATTCAACTTAAAATCATTATTAAAAACAAACAGTATGTGATGGTTATTTGTTCATATTCAATGCCAAATGACAGCACAAGATCCAGACTACAAAGACAGGAATGGGTAGGTCTGTGACTGTTTTGAGAAAAGGCAATACAATAATAATAATAATAATAATAATAATAATAATAACCATAAAATGCTACATTTAGTCTGTCACAGTCAATGAAAACATAAATATTAGATGGGTTGATAGATACCCGATATGCAGAAACAACAAGAGACTCAGGCTGGGTAACCTTGGTAGCGCTAAAGCTAATGCTAACGCTAAGCTAGCAACCCTAGAGTAAATTATAATACAGTTTTTAAAAGTGTTTATACTTTTGCTTAAACATATTTCCAACAATATATGTGATGGATGGATGGATGGATGGATGGATGGATGGATGGATGGATGGATGGATGGATGGATGGATGGATGGATCCATTCAGTGAAATGGTTTATAGTTTTAAAATGTTCTTTTACCAATAAAAACTAGAAAATGTAACATCTATTTCTATCTCTACCAGAGCTGAAGATTTAAACATTAAATATTTAGTCAATTTTTTCCAATATTCTTGAATCTGTCAGACTGAATTAAGATTTGATGGATTAATGTCTGATTTAAAGTCTCTCCTTGTTGTGTGTCTTGGTCTTCATGATGCCATTTGTTCTTTAATATCCATCCATCCATCCATTTTCTTACACCCTTGTCCCTAGTGGGGTCAGGAGGGTTGCTGGTTCCTCTCCAGCTTCGTTCCAGGCGCGAGGCGGGGTCACCTGGACAGGTCGCCAGTCTGTCGCAGGGCTTGTTCTTTAATAGTCAGTGATAAAGTTCTTATGCATTACCAGAATAGTGGTGCAGAGGAAATGACACCTACTGCAACACTTCATCATAAAGCACAAGAAGACCTGCGACTTCTTTTAGAGAATTTATATTTCCCTCTAATGCAGTATTGCACATGTGGAAGAATGATGTTTCTGTTGAAATGAAATTAAACTGAATCTGCAGCATCTATATTTTTATCAAAGTTGTTTAAAATCTTTATTTATGACTTAAATTAACCATGATTAAAATAATTTGTGGCCTTTTGCACTCAAACTGCAAAAATCACTGTTTGAATATGAGAAATAATAATTTTTCTCGGGCAGATTTAAACCAGAAACAAAGGCAGGAAAATTCCTTTTTGTTTTTTATGAAAGAAAAAGAATTAAAAAATAAACACAGTGGTTGTGATGTATTTAAAAGTTAGTTAGAAACAAGGCAAGAGATAGTTCTACTGTTGTCATAGTAACTGCCATAGCAACTGCCATGGAAGTTAGTTACAGATACCTACCAAGATGGCTGCCAGTTGTAACAGAATGATTGTAGATTAAAAAAAGGGAGGAGTAAATTTCTTCTAAAAAAAAAATCTCAAGAAATTTTCTAGAATTTTCTTTCAATTTTCTGTTTCAAAAGTCAGAAACGTTAAACTATTGTAAATCTTCTGATATTCAAAAAGCAAAAATGTTTGACTTTCTTTTGAAAATTTGAAATTTTTGACTTTTGGAAAGTTTCTGAGTTTCAAAAGATGAAGCTTTTCAAACTCAGAAAATTCCTTGTTTTCTGTAGATCTGTGAATAATCTCAAAATTTTTTCAGAAAACTACTGGTTTTTTCCATCTACAATGGCCCTAATATCCAGAGAGAAGAAATGTATTAAAATGGGCGAACTAAGAGGTGGCATCGTATTCAGACTTCAGGCTGGAATTGCTGCTAAAGTTGGATCAACAAAGTATTAGGCAGAGAATGGAACATTTTCTACACTCAAAAAATGTTTTCACATTGTCATGGCGTATAGAATTATAAGGAAAGAGATTAATTTAACTAAATTTAAAACAATGTTTTCACATAAAATGTGTAAAAAGTGAAGCGCTGTGAATATTTTTCTGACATTAGATGTTGCTAAGTGACTGAGTAAATTCATAAACAACTACCTTAAAGAGCTTTTCTGTTTTCAGCATTTTGAACATGTTGCTAACATCCTGCTTAGAATAGTTGAGAAGGGGAACTGTACTTCATCACCTGCTCTTTTCTTAACTTTCTGTAAATAGTCAGTAGCCTTTGAGCTGCCATACACACAATAGTAACTCTCACACTATCAGTGTGTGAAAACAGGAAGCCACAGGGTTTCACAATATGAGTATGTGTTAGGTGAGTAAACTCCACCACTATTAGCAGTAACCCACTATGTTTCCCTGAACAGGTTAGGCTAGTTCTATGTTCATCACATTTGAGCACAAAATCATCTTAGATAATGAGAATTTAGTCTTGAGCTGCTTCCAGAATAAGCTGTTTTAAAGCTTCTTATCACTTTAAATCCAAATAAGCTGCTCAATATTTATACTCGTACGTGAAAATGGCTGCTAACAGATGCACAATTATGCAACAGTTCATCTTTGAAAAGCAGAAGTAGAGCCTCCTGCACAATCAACAAGAATGTAGCCAATGGTTTCTGGATTATGACATGTCTTTTCCAGCAGCCATTGTACAGCAGTAAATTCAGCTGACCACCAGTGCTATTTGAATGTGACTCAACAATCAGGGTTTTTTTGAAGCGGCTCATTTTCCACACACCAAAATCACTAACCTACTGCCAAAAGACGGTTGGGTGTTGTTTTTTAAGTAATTGGGGTAGTTTTAGAAACAGTGAAGACCAAAATGCAAGTATGTAAATGTGCAAAATGTGAGTTTTGTATAATAATAGTGCTTTAAAAGGGTAGTATTATGTAAATCCCAGGCAAATGGTGCCATTTTATAACACAATCAGGTAACCATGTTATCTTCAGTCGTTATAAAAGTGCTACATCTATCAAATATGACTTAAAAGGAATATCACTTCTTGATTAAATGTGTTAAAAATGGGCCTATGTCTCTTTAAAGCTGCTGCTCTTTCTGGCACAACCATTCTACTCAAGGTTAAACTTATTTTGTGTGAATTTCGTGCAAGGAATTTGACTTCAGAGTGGCCTAACTAAGGCCTGGACTCAAAAATGATTAGGATGCTGTGGTATGCCTTTAAAAACTCAGGAAGAGTCAACAAATTGTAAAACTTTTGATAAACTTGGTAGCATACGATGTGTTTTTAAACTCAATTTCAGTTGTGGCTTTTGTTGTTGTGTTGTGAACATCCAATCAAGTGATTGGATTAGTTTATGAGGTCTTGTGGTCTGTTTTGTCCTCTGGTGATACATTCATGGTTTTGTCTCAGTGTTTTCATTTCCTGAACAAGCTCTGTGAGTTATTTCTGTTAATTTTATAATAAAGTTGTAACTACCTAGAAATTCATTGTTTTCTTACATGTTTTCACAAGTCATAACCAGCAAACCAAATACCAGTCTTTAGAAAAGTTAGAAAAGTTTCTGTTCGAGTTATGATGCTGTAAAAAGTATTCGCTCCCTTTCACAGAGAAATTTTACTGTCACACAAAGATAACGCGAATACAAACAAATTATAATTTAACTGGTGAAAGAAGCTATCCAAACCAACTCGACTTTGTGGAAAAGTTTTGCCCCATAAACACTGCAGAAATCCCGAGGGGGAAACCCGACCCAGGACGAAATGTCGGTCATTTTACTTTTGTTGTTTTTAATATCGCTAGATTACTTCTCTGTCATCGGATTTTAATTTATTTTTTCAGTTTCACCAGCCAACAGTTCTAACCGATTGTACAAGGAGTTTTATTTAGATATAATAACGGCAGGCTAGTCCGCCATTAGCGGTTGTCCATGACTTCTCTTCCTGGCTTTGTTAACAGAACATCCGGTTGCATTTCAAAATAAGAGCATCAACATAGCAATGTTTTAAAAACTAACTAACGATTTGTCAGAGATAAAAGGCTGAATGTCAGTATTACTATGCCGGCGTATTTAAGGCCATTGTAAATAGAAAAACTATAATACATTTCTGCCAAAAAAAATCTCAGGAATTTCCTGTAACACACTTGGAAATTTCTGTGTTTGAAAAGCAGAAAATTTGCCAGAAAAAGCTCGGAAATTTTGAGATTCATCTCAGAAATGTTCTAGAGAAAACGAGGAAATCAGGCTAGCTTAGATTATTTTTTTATTTGCTTGATGATAATAAAAAAAAAGACTGACACAAAAAGAGGAAAATAAGGTTGTTAGAGACAAGAACTTTTTACAACTTTGTAGTCTAGATAACTTAAATCTTTGAGGAAAAATAACAAAAAACACAATAAACTGCAACTTAAAATTAAAAATGTGTCATGTAGAAAATGTTTGCAACCTAACAAGTAAAGTGGCAGATGAGAGGATAAAGATACTGCAAGACACTGGATATTTACTGTAGGTTACAGTTTTTCCCTTTATAATATAGACCCGAGGTCTTGAACATCGTGTATTCTTGGATTTTGGTTGTTTTATGTTAAATCTTTATTTCTTATAGCAGTCTAAATGTGTTTAAATATTTAGATAAATCCTTCAATTTTGGTCTTTTACGAGATTATACTGAGGGCATGTAACACTACATTTTGCTTACTGTCAATTGGCTAAAGGTTTCTATCTTAAAATGGAATTTTGGTGTAACAATTTTGGGGGCTCGTCCGGGATTTCACTGAAAATGTAACAATGTAACTGTTTCTGATTAATTTGGACACAGTGAGGGTCACATCATAAAGTACTTTGGATTTAATGACTCATTGACATCTTTTTCTTTCAATGTTACTGTTTCAGAGCCATTATAGAATAAAAATAAGGTTTTGTTTGATGTTAAGAAGAGAGCGCAAATGAGTAGAAACGAAAATAAGTAATAGAAACAAATTCATAAAGTTTTAGGACAAATCAAGGCATAAATGCTCTTATTCTCTTACTGTAAATAGACATGTTTGTTTTTATACTGCTGCGTGGCGTCAGTAACTCTGTCATAGAAAACTACACTTACTATTCTTTACTTCTGTATATTATGTGGAAAATCCTGTAGTATAAAAGCATTGGGAACTAAACTATGTAAGAGGGGAATTCTGTTTATGTAATAAAAGCTGTAAAAAATAATTTCAGTAAGCAAGTGTCTATGTTTTTACACTTTAAGCTGTTTTCTTTTATATGAGCAACTGCTTATATTTAAATAAACTACAGAAAAACAAAACAAAAGCCACAGGCTCTATAAATTAAAAGTAAAAAACAGTGACACAGTGATCTCCTGTCTCCTTGCAGTTTGTTGTCGCAGCGTCTTCTTGAGCAGGACCGTCTGAGATGGAGTTTTGTCTGAGTTTCTGGTGCCAAACCCATCAGCGCTTGATTAAACTCCATTTTGTGACGATGTGAACGCCTCTCTTCCTGCTGCTTCGGTTCCTCCACCTCCTGGTGGCTGATCCAGTCTGACTCTTTATCCCTGTCATGCTTTTGCAGAGTCTTTGTCTCAGATGATTTCCAGGACATCACAGGGAACGTAGCCTCTCTTCTTTCCAAACGCCACTCTGATAAAGCCGCCGCGCTCGCCCTCACTGCTCACACAGATCTACAGCAGAGGAGAAATAATCATCAATTAATGGATGAAAAACATCTCAGGAGTTTAGCAGCTGCTCTGTTCTCTTACTTAATTTACCTTTTACATCCCAGATTTAAAATGAGTCTGCTTTCGGACTGCAACAAACAACTATTTTAGTAAACGATTAATCGCTAGTCTGACGATTAATCAGATTAAAAAAATTCACTTAACCACATAAGCATTTTTTATACAATATTACAAACACATTAAGGAAATAATTCAATTTCTGCTTGACTTATCAATACATTGTAAGGGCAATCTGTTGATTACTTTTTGGATTAACCAATTAATAATTACACAGCACACTTAATTGGATATTTTTAAGAAAATTTGAACCAGATGAAGCTAAAACTGCCACTATATGGGTTCACGTTTACAGTCAAATACCTTTTATTTTTATCTTAAAGGCAAAATGTATTTTTCTGTGCAGTTTTGGTTTAGTTCCTGCTCTGTGCTCTTTATTCAGCAATTGGCCTTTTTTTGAGTCTATATACTCCAGTTAGTGATTAATCAATTACTAAATTATTATTTTAATATCTGATTCATCACGATTAATCTGTCTTAATTAGATATTATTAAAGAAGGAAAGAAAATGTGTAGCATGATAATAAAACACATTATTGCTCGTCAGTTCATTTTTGGTTGGCTGTTTTGGTTTAAAATTCCTGGCAAAAATAGCCTGTCATCATTTTTGCTGCCAGACTATTTTTAACAAAAATCTGAGTTTCTCACATGCTCATAAAAAAATATTTTACTTTTTTCTGCATTTATTAACTTCCATATTTTATTTCAATCACATCATTCACTTCTGTCACTTTAAATGGATTTGTCTTAGTCGTGAAGGATTTCTGTTCCTCGAAACACGTCAAGTGTTTACGTTTTTGGACTGGCCTCGTTTAAACCTCGACCCTGTTAATGGGACAGAACACATGTATGTGCATGTCTGCTCTGAGCATTTCTCCCCTGGGTCTGAGTGAATGGAAAAGAGAGTCAGCAGGTCACAGATTCATCTTGCTGAGCTGGTTTTATCCCCACTGGGGCGCGTTTACTTTGGGCGTACTCAGAGTCTTCAACACAACGGGTCCTGGGAAGCAAACAGAGGCTGGTCTGAGACCTGCTAACAGCTGAGATGTTAATTTGATTAGATTCCTGAGAGGAAAGGTCTGTGGACTCCAGATTAACCTTTCTGTGAACAAGTGTGTGCCAGAATAATTTAACCGAAGAGCTGTTGGATAATTTGAAGCTCAGGTTCTGAAACGTTGAGCTGTGACTTTGCATTAGACATGTTAATGTATGAAATTAGAGGCTAGTTAGGGCTGAATATTTACACTTGAGGTTATATTTCCAAATGTTTCTGTCCCTGTCAAATAAACCTAATAAAGAAAAATAAATGTGTTGTTACGGCCCGTGGCCTCTGGAAGCATTTTGCATTCCACTTGTTTTCTCTGGACACATCTTTATGTTACACCCCCTGAACTGTAACATGTAGATAAAGGCTGCAGTTAACAATTATTAATGTAATATTCTGACAATTAATTGATTAATTGGATTAGAAAAGATGCATCTGCACCTAAAAACACTTCCAAAATGTAATTAGACATTTTTTCCAGATTTGGCGTAATTACAGTCAAAATTGTAACTTATATACTTTCAACCATATAATAAGTTTAATCAATTACTAAATTAGTTAATTATTTCAATAATCAATTCATCACAACTAATCTGATCAATTGTTTCAGCTCAGTATTTTAGTTATTGATTAATCTATTATTCTGACAGTTAATCGGATAAAAATATTCAGTTAACCTTTTTATACAGTGTTAGAAATAGATCAAAATGGGTGAATAAATTATTTAAATGAGACCAAAACATCAAACTAAAGACTTTTATCATCCAGTTTTTGTTAGAAAGAAAAAAGAAAAGCCATGCAAATGGAAATTATTGAAATGAATTTAATTTATTATGCGATTAATTGATTTATTGCAACAAGTCTAATTTTATGATGTCCATTTATTAGTTTACTTGTTTCTTCAATACATTTTTATAATTTAAAAAACGTTTAAAATTAATTAAATCCCACAAAATAATGTTTTTCTCATATCATAGTTTATAATGTTTTGTTCCACTGGTAGATTATTTCTCATATCTAGAACTTTTTCATCAGTATTAAGGATCAATCTCCCGTATGAAGCTAAAACGTTACTCAGTTTTGCCTTATTTTAAGATATTTACATCAGAAATTAGACCAAAAATACTTTGTACATTTGTGATTTTGCTGCTAAAACAACAACAAAAGAAGTAACTCCAGTAGATTTGGTTTGTGAAAACCCCACCGGATGGTTGTGGGGTAAATTAGCTGCAGTACCTGCCCCTCCTTCAGAGTGAGCTGCCCTTGCTCTTTGCAGCCGATGAACGTCCTGTTGCACCTGAACACCTGATCTCCCTCCTGCAGCTCATGAGCAAAGGCTGCTGGGAAATAACCGATCCTGTCCTCAATCACCCCCTTAAAAACAAAGAACAGACATTCATCACGCTAAAGCTAGCGACTCTAAGACGGCCGAGCTGAACACAAACGCATCAGCAAGGTGTGCAGAGCTCTTGGCCTGCTGAACTGGGACAGATGTGCTTATTAATCTGCGCCTGCAGACGATGTTAAAATGCATAATGAGTTTCCGTACGCTCTGCTGGAAACAGGCCAGCTCGGCCATTTTGTCCCCTAATTCATCTCCAATGTGTTTAATGAGTCCTGGAGAATTTTCAGCTCAATTTCCCCTGATTTATTACAAAGTTTATCTGTATTTATCTTTGTTATGAACAAAAACATTAAAATCTCAGAGCGACAGTTTGGAAAATGAAGCATTGATTTCCTACCTACCTTCCACCAGTCGTTGTTGGAATCATCTGCCAGCAATATTCTGTCTCCTGCTCTGTAAGGAGAAATACGGAGGAAGATTAGGGCCACCGGAAAAGAAAATAATCTCATTTTAATCTCAGCATCCTGGTTATTTTTCTCAGCACTCAGGTTTTTTTCTCAGATTTTTTATTATTTTCTAAGAACTTTGATTTTTTTCAGAATTCTAACTTTTTTGCAGAATTCAGATTTATTTTCATAATTTATATTTTTTGTTCTCAAAACTCTGATCATTTTTCATCAGAATTCTGATAATTTTTCAGCAAATTCTGACTTTTCTTCTCAGAATCATAATTGTTTAAACTGCTTTTGCACCATCGGGCAAATCTAGTCTTAAAACTTAAATCTACCAAGTAAATCTGGGAACATGTTAAGGTGCAAGTTTACAAATCTTATGTTAAGGATTAAACGGTTATGTTATTATTTTCATGCACCAACAAAATAACTGACACATAACTAAGAATGTTTGGTTATTTATTTGGATTTTGACATAGAAATTAAAGTCAGAATTGTATTTATTTATTTGTCTTTGGGTCATAATACTCTTCTGTAGAAAAGAAAGAGATATTTGTAAATAAGAAAACCTATAAATGCACATAAACATATTAAACCACTAGAGGGTCCTGTTTCAACATTTATCCCCAATAAACAGAGTCTGTATGATTTTGATCTCTAGTAAAAGAAAAATCTCAGTTTTTACAGTAAAAGGTGTCAAAAGTTTAACCACTATTTCCTGTAATCCTCTGAGGAAGAATGTTTTTGCTCCACCGAACAAAATATTAAATATTACAAACAGATTAATTCTGATTCCAGTATATAACTTCCTTTGTTACACATTTTTTTATTGTGAAATTTAGAAAATAATTTTCCTTCCGCTATGCTGGTGTGTAAAAAAATAAAATTATTGTTTGAAGATGTGGAAAGCTGAAGTTAGTTACAGTCTAAAAAGGGGAATTAAGTATAAAATATTAAAACCTGAAGATGAAATGGAGGAACTTCTTTCAGGATTTTGCTCTGATTTAAAAGTGTGTCATCATCACATGTTGAAAAAAAGACAATAATGTAATTAGAGTCCGTCTTGGCAGCTGAAACTAATCAACAAACTAATTTTCTTACTTTAAATCAGAATGAAAATGAACCCTTTTGATTGGGGATACTCTTTAGTTTTTCATTTAAAGCACTGATTTGTTTCTGAGCTAAATGGGAGGAAAAACTTGGAAAAAACGAGGAAAAGAGAAGTGCATCTTATCCGAGTTTCCTCAGGAGATTTCTGTGAGAACCGGAAACAAATTGATACTTCGGCTCAAGGACTCATCTTTCCCGAAAGCCTATTTTTAAGTATCTTGCAGATAGTGAGCAAAGAGCCAAAGCTTGGACAGAGGATAACATCTGAACACCATAGGAAGTCCTTTTAGAAGCACTCCAGCAATGTAAAACAAAAAGAAAATCTGAAAAATACAAATAATCAACTAACACTCAGGTTTTACTAGTCGTTTTAGGGCGTCTGTCACTTTAAATCCAAATCATCTCCTGCTGGCCACGCCCCCAGCTCAATGTTTACACTCACACAAAGTGCAACTTTACAACCATACATCTTCGAAAAGCAGAAGTGGAGCCTGCTGCACAACCAACAAAAATAAACACCACAAATTCACAAAATCTTACCAAATAATTTTGGTATTAAAATAAGTAAGAAATGCATATTGATAAATCAATTTCATTTGTTGTATTACTTAAAATACAGCTACATAACATTCCTTCAGTGTATGCTTGATCATTGTAGCAAAGTAAGCATGTGCAGCTAAAAGCAAATACTAAAAATACTTTAGGAATCCTTTTTCGCTTCACTTTGCAACAATACAATGTATGGCTGATTAACCTGTACATAATTTTGTTCAATTAACTAATTTATGACTGCATAACAAAAGGTGCTTAATATGAGATTTTATTTAGAAAATCCAAACCAGGCAAAGCTAAACTTAACACTTGAAGAGTTCTGGCTAGAAAATAATTACTGATAAAAAAGGATCTTTCATTTAAAATATAAAAATGTTTACATTTTTGTAAAGTTTTGGCTTAATTACTGCTCTAACTGTGTTGGTTTTTCAGTCTGTATAGTCCAGTTAACGATTAATCGGTTACTAAATTAGTTAAAGATTATTTCAATGATTGATTAATCACGATTAATCGGTTCAGACCTAAATTACAACAGTTACAGGGAATGTTTCTACCAACTTGTCACATCTAGATGCTGAAGCTTTTGACTATTTTTATTTGTAAAACAACTCAAGCTTAGTCAGATTTGATGGAGGGGAAACTGAACACAAATAAATAAAAAATCTATTAAAATTTATTTTCTTCATAATTATGTCTGATTTTGTTCTAATGGAAAATCTAAATAACATTCACTTTACATGAGAATCATTTAGAAAGCTCCTTTTCCTCTGATTTATCTTTCATTCGTCTTTCCTCCACATTCTAAGGTACAGCAGCATCTACTTCTGTTCTGGCCTGAAATATGCGACACTTTGTCAGTTTAATGGCTATAAATCATATTTGTATTAGGTTTCAAACACGGTGCAGTTCATCTTAGTGAAATACCCTGATGGGAGCTATTAATGGAATATCCTGGCATCATTAATCTCATTCAGGTTAGATATAAAAAAGACTGATTGGATATAAATACTTAATCCCATTTCTCCATCAGGTATCGTTAATGAGGTCACTCTGCACATCTGAGTCTTTGGATCATTTGTCTCATTTATAAATATAAAAGTTTTACTGCTGTAAGTTATGTTACAAATCAGGGTTAAAAAATAAGAGTGCAGGAACAGAGGGAAATGCAGAAGTAATATAGGGCTGAAATGATTAATCATGATTAATCGATTATTGAAATAATCATCAACTAATTTTGTAATCGATTAATCGCTAACTGGAGTATACAGAATCAGAAAAGGTAATTTACTCAAAAAACAAAGAAGTATTTCAGCTAAAAATGTACAGAAATCACAGTTTTAGCTTCACTTGGTTCAAGTTATTTAAAAAAATTAACAAAAAAAAGTATCCTTACAGTTTATTGACAAATTAAGAAGAAAGAGATGAGCTTTTCAAATGTATGTTAGTATGTTTTTAACTGCAGATGAATCGTTTGCAACAAATGATCAAGTGAACACTAAATATGTTGCAATAATATGTTATTGTATTTTAGGCAATAAAGTGTTTGTTTTCTTTTTAATAAAGGAATTTAATTATTTGTTGTCTTTTTGCATTTTTAATGCTTTTCTAATATTGTTTTTAAAATGTTTAAGTGGTTAAATGAAAATCTGAAAATGTGCCAATTTCTTTATCCGATTAATCAACAGAATAATGAATAGTATAATCAATTACTAAAATAATAAATGATGCTCTATTCAGCACAGAAAGGTGAATCATGGTACATAACGCTAATCTATTAATTTATTAATAAATATGGAGGGAGTTATTAGCATTAATGTACATAAAGGGGGGAAAAAATCTGATTTCTGAGGATTTGGCCTGTTGCTGAGACCCATTCATGAAAAAAACGTATCATATTTTGAGCTCTAATTGATGTAAAAATGTCTTCCCCTGATTAATTGAGTCTAATTCTCCAAACTGAAACTGCAAAATGTGAGAAGGGAAACAGATGAAAACTTAAATCTGGTTTCTTTGCAAAGTTGAATCGTTGGATCTGGAGAGGTGAGACCGCTGTGCACAGCGAGCCTCGGCCTTTTTGTTTATTTCACATTTTCAACAACAAAGAAAATCAATGAGGAGACGTCAGAGTCAATCAGTCAGCAGCGTTTCACCCGCAGGCCTGGAAAGGTGCTGTTCTGCTGGATGCTGTGCTGTTTGCCATAACTCTGTGTGTGTGTGTGTGTGTGTGTGTGTGTGTGTGTGTGTATGCGTGCGCGTGTTTGCATGCGTGCGTGCGTGCGTGCGTGTGTGCATGTGTGTGTGTGTGTGTAGGTGTGTGTGCGTGTGTGTGTGTGTGTGCGTGCGTGTATGTGTATGCGTGCGCGTGTTTGCATGCGTGCGTGCGTGCGTGTGTGCATGCGTGCGTGTGTGCATGTGTGTGTGTGTGTGCGTGCGTGTATGCGTGCGCGTGCGTGCGTGCGTGTGTGTGTGCGTGTGTGTGTGTGTGTGCAGGCGGACCTCATCTCCAGGTCGTGGCTCTCCTGGGCGCTGAAATCGTACAAGGCCACCAACGTGTTGAGCTTGAGCGGATCGTTCTGCAGCTGGATCTGATCCATCTAAACAGAAACACGGCCAAATATTTACACACACCATATTAAAAAACACAACATCAGTGACCTTCATCAGAAAGAGAATGTATGGAGCTCTGGTAGTGACTAAAAAACATATATTTTGGTGGCTTGATTTTTTTTTTCCAATAAACTGTGCTTAAATTAGTTTTATATATAAATATATTTTTCAAATATAGTCTTTTTTTGTTTTATTATGATTGGATAAAAATATATATTTATTTAATTTCGAATGAAACAGTTTTCCATATTGGAGTGGCCATCATAAATAACTTTTATTCTTCACATTTATGAAATAGAAATCATTTTGGTAACGGTAACTGACCCCAAAATAGGAAATATTTAGTCTGATTTAATGTCAGAAAGTGAGATCAAACAACTTTTTCTTTTCAATGTGTGTAAATTATGATTGTTATAGGGAACTAAAACTAATGAAATAACCAAAACTGAAAGAGAGAAAACATTTTCCTTAACTGAAATACATAAAAAAGGTCATTAATAGGGAAAAACTTTAACTAACTCAAAACTTCATTGTGCATTTTTTAACTAAAACATACTGAAATTGTATATTTCTTCAATTTTGTGTTTATGAATGTATTAGCCTTCTAGGTGGATGTGGATTGTTTTTTTCCCATCCAAACAAGCAGTTTATGTCAACTGTCGGCAATTACGCATACGCTAATGCTAGTCCGTAAAATGGCGACAGCAAATGTTGGAAGAAAATACCAGTTATTTGGTTGAAAACATTTTTTAAACAGTTTCTTCTGTTGAGTATTCATTACACAATCTTTATAAACATAACCACAATGCAATACTTTTTGAATTCTCCACCTAAAAATTAACCAAAATATGAAAAAAATAAATTACTACTTTAACTAATAAAGACTAAACTAAAAGTAAACAATATTTAACTTATAATAACTAAGAAAAACTAGCAAACACACTAAAAAACACAAACTGAATTAGACAGAAAGTCACAACAAAAACCCCAAACTATTACAACCCTGATGTAAATATCTGGTTTCAAACTAGACGTGTAGAAAACTTATGTTACTCTTGCAGATTTGGGAAAGTAATTTGTTCCTGATCAGTGTCATCAATAAAAGTGAGAAGAAGAGGCAGAATCTGGTTTTCAGAGGGTTGCCGTGTTTCTGCAACCCATCAGTATGGAAACTGAATCTGCATAGCAACAGCAGCAAAACAAAAAAGACACGACTTTTAGGAAATTTAATTGCCTTTTTCTCCTGTTGGACAGCAAGAGACAGCTATAATAAAGTGAAATAGCTCCACAGGTGTCACCAGAGTGGCTGTAAATGCAGCTGATGGATGGGTCTAGTTAAAGGAAGCCAGGAGGTAAACGGCCTCGACGGCCTGGGGGTCCAAACCGTGATACCAGGCATCCATTACAGCCGACGAAGAGCCGCCAAGACCACAACACCACATCTGTGGTACAATTAAAATCAGATTAACATTTCTGGAGCGTATCAAATACAGAAATCCATCTGAAGTGAGAGTATTTTTAAATATACAGTTGAAACAAGTTTTTTAATACAATTATATTTTTGGTTCTGGATTTGAATGCTACCGCCTTAACTACCAATGATTATCTACCTTTTTCAGTGGAAATATGAACTGTACTGTTTGCTAAGAAACGCTGATTTCAGCAAAATCCACTATTGATGAGGAGAAAACCATTCCTGCATGGACGGCTCTCCTCTGGTGAAGGATGGGTTTTCCAGACGTTTTCTGGGCTCGTTACCCTGCAGAGCCTCCATCTGTCGGTCCGCCAGCCTGAGCTAATGGACCTGTCGGCTGACAAACCGCCCGCTCCAGTCGGGCCCGCTCCAGCGTGATGGGCCGGCGCTGAACTTCCAGCCACCTCCAGGTAACGGACGGCTGCTGGAGCAAGGCATTGCACAACACGGAGCCCCAACCAAAACCTTTTCACATTTTATCACTTTCAAACCACAACTTTCAGTGTATTTAATTGGGATTTCATGTGAAAGACCAGGCAATTTTTATAGTTCAATTATAAAAACATGGTATATAAAGTTAATTTTTACAAATAAAAATGTGATTAGTATTTCTATTCAACTCGGCAGAAATGGCAAAATTTATAAATAAAGGCTACGATTACACAGCAAGCAAAATTTAACTAAATCCAATGAATTTTTTTTGCCCATATGCAACTTAATTCTGAGTTTTTCATGGCAATCTGAACGCCGAATTCTACAACCGCGTGTTAGGGTCGTTGAGGATTTTTAAAAAAATGTAATGTAATGTAATTTTAAAAATTTCTGATTAAAGAAAAACTCTGAAAATTTTAGATTAATCTCAGCAAGTTTCCAGAAAAAAAATTTCTGAGTTTAAAAAGCAAACATTTTTGACTTTTGGAAATTTTTTGAGTTTCAAACTCAGAAATTTCCACTTATTTTTTTTTAATTTTTTTTTTTTAGATATTTCTGAGCTTAAATTCAAAATTTTGGGTCTTTTCGTGCAAACTTTCTATTTATTAAACTTGGAAATTTTCAAAAAATTTTCTAGAAAATTTGTGAGAATCTCAAATTCTAAGTTTTTTCTCAGATTTTTGACTTTTTAAAATCAAATTGATTTGTTTTTCTAGAAAAATTCAGATGTTTTTCCCACATATTTTCGACTCTGAGCTCAGAAATTGTTTTGTTTTTTTCTAGAAAGTGTCTGACATTTTGACAGACGCGGAGCAAATCGCTTGAGTCCAGTGTCCGTTTTTTCAAAATAATTCACCATTTTGAGAAAATATAGTTTATACATGTTAATGAAAATAAAGGTATATTTAAAAATATCTCCTGTCGGCATGTATCAGTTATGGCTGTAAATTCCCAAAATGCAGTTTAATTCTAAACCTGTTAAAGCTGCAGTATGTAACTTTTATAAAAATATGTTTGTTTTTTTACATATTTGTTAAAATTAACACCATTTTGTGAAAGTTTCCTATGAGACATATAATCTGTGAAAACATCACTCTCCTTCAACTTCTCCTTTAACTATTATTGCCGTCTGAAGAAAGGCAATGCTCCTGACCAAAAGCAACCAATCAGAGCCAGGAGGCGGGTCTTAGTGCTGTCAATCAATCTCAAGTATTTGCTGCTAAATGTGCTAATGGTGGAGAAACAATCGTTACAGGAAAACTGTTAAGCTGCCATCATGCTAACTACCCTAGCATTCAGGCTATGCTACCTGCTGGGACACACTGACAGTGATTGACAGCACTAAGACCCGCCTCCTGGCTCTAATTGGTTGTTTCCAGTTGGCACTGGGAGAAGGCAGAGCAGCTTGATTTTTTTCACCAATTATGTCACAACTTTTCAACACATTTCAAGAAAAAATGTTCATAAAAGTTACATACCACAGCTTTAACACATGAAAGTAAAACCGTAACAGAATTTCCCCCTGAAGGAGACGATAGAGAGGACGAAGGCTAATGAAACTGCTCCGTGAAATATTCATTGTTGAGCTGCAGGAGGTGATTCAGAGGTTTAACCTTTTTCCTTACTGCAGCATGAATTTTGCACCATCAGCACTGAATCCCAGCACAACAGCAGCAGCACAGAAAACGGCAGCAGATCGAAGGTTTCAAGGTCAAGGTTTGTCTGCACTCCCACAGGGAAACAGTCACATCAGTTTGGGTTTGCTTTGGTACAGACAGATGAAAACTGAATTTTTTCCCCAAAAAATCCTGGGAGATTTAGCAGATAATCACAGTTGGGGGGGAGGAAAGATTGTTGGCTAAGTGTAAATTCTCATAAAACCATAAAGTAGGTGAAGAGGCTTTCAGATAAAGAGCTGAAAAAGATTGTTTTGGGAAACAGTTTCTCACCGGTAAGTCATCGGCCTTTCTCTCCGGCAGGTACAAACACTCGGCTCCGTTCTGCATAACTGTGAAAACTAAGAAAACAAACAGAAACGTGACTCACTGCAGAAATCTGAACTTTCAGCATGTGGAAAACTGCAAGAAAACGAGTTCCTGGAACAGGTACTCACCGTCATCGCTGTGTTTTCTCGACAACTCTTGCCTACTGCTGTGAGCCACGACCTCCTCTGGGACGTTATCCAGATCGCTGGCCTAAAAGCAATTAATCAATACACAAACTGGTCAGCTAGCAATCAACAATCATTGCTTAGGATTTATTTGCAACATTTCCGACAAGCAAAGCTCAGATATTTAAGGCATACATTGGTATTGACATGATGACATTCTTAAGCGCTGCCACAGATTCTTGATTCAGTTCTGGACTTTGACTGGGTCACTCTGACATACCACTGAGTTTAAATTGTGGCCAAATCATGGATTTGTTTTATAGAGAATAATTAAATAAGCTTGTCGCAAAAAGCAATAAATTAATCAAAAAATTAATTAAAAGGCGGTTGATAATTTCTATTTTGATGATTGACATTTTTTAAGATAATAAATTATTTACGGATTCGGATTTCACGACAGCATAGGAACGTATAATAAAAAAAAGTTAATTTTTGTCAAAAAATTCTAATTTTGAGATCAATCTCAGAAATTTTATAGAAAGAATTTACAAATTTCTGATCTCCAAAATTAGAAAATTTATGAGAAAATAAAATCAGAATTCTTTAGAGTAATTTCAGAAATTTTCTAGAAAAGTTCCTAAAATTCAAAAGTTTTTCTAAAATATTTCTGAGTTTTTACTAGCAAATTTTAATCTTTTCAAGCTCAGAAATCTCTACAAAATTTGAGGTTAATCTCAAATTTCTGAGATTTTTTGTAGAAATTTACTTCTATTTTTTCTTTTATTTTCTATTGAAACAATCTAAACATCAGTATAGCCTTATTTTCACTACATTTGCCATTAGATATGGATAAAATACGTGCAAGTTAGTTCACCAAAGTCAGTGGTGGCCACATTCATGCTAGTATGCCAATCTGATACTTTGCTAATTATCAGATTGGCATAGTAGCCAATCTGATAATTGGCTAGTATACCAATTATCAGATTGCGTTAAGCTCATTTTTAGCTTAACGCTGTAGCATTTTTGCAAACTTTGAAAACAATTAGTGCATCCAACTTCATCTAAATAAATTTTTCCAGAAAATTTTTAAATTGCTAATTTACTTGGCTGTTTTGTAAAATAAAGTTCAACATCTGTGTTTAAGTTTTGGTTCTTGACTCTTAGAAATCCAAGCAGTTATAATGTTTATTTTCATGCACTAACAAATATGACACTGGATGGCGCCAAGGTACACATGTAAACAAACAGTATCAACATGGCTGAATTGAGCGCGCTAGCATTGGCTTCTTCTAAATACTCTTTTGGTGAAGTGATTTAGCGTTAGCGCAGCTAGCGTTTGGTGCTGTTAAGTACCAAATACACATTGTTTAACAAACACTTTTCAATAACAAAACATGCAAGGAGAATGGCTGAAAAGTCACCATGAGAGAATTTAAAAATATTCACAACTTCAATCAAAAGCTGCCACAAAAAAAGTAATTAAAGACAGCAAGAACCACAAAACCAGTCCCCAAAATCCTGACATTAGGCAACTTCTGAAGGGAGCTGGGATGGACTAGATTATACTTAAGTGAATTAGTATAATTACACACCACACTTTTCAGATATTTAATTGTGCAAAACTAACAAAAAAAAAACCTTTTCTTCAATGTCACAATTATATCTGTTTGGTGTTCTATTGAATGTAATCTCAATGAAAATAATTGAAGAGTTTTTAGTTGTGATGAAACAAAACATAAAACAAGCAAAGGGGTGTGAATACTTTTACAAAGCACAACAAGTAAACAAGTAAAGTTTCAGAGCACTAAGTTTGCTAAAATGAATCTATTTTCTGTGCTGAACTGCAGATGGGAGTAAACGTGCCGTTTCCTAGTCTGCATTTGGAAGCTATTATCAGGCTCCTGCTGAGATCACATTGTCTCTAAAGTCTCCACACACACACACACACACACACACACACACACACACACACACACACACACACACACACACACACACACACACACACACACACACACACACACACGCACACACACACACGCACACACACACACACACACACCCATGCACACACCCACGCATCTCTAACAGCCGCACAGGACAGCAGATGACGGCTGAAACCCAGCAGCTTTCAGACGTCATCATCCAGAGGCACGCGTCCAGATTCGGTTCACCTTACATTACGATATATACGGCATGAGAGCAGATTCTGCATGCAGCTGCAAATCAGTCTGATTCATCTTCGGAGCGGTGACACCGCCGTTCGCAGTGACATCTTCCAGCAAGCCCGCCGGGGCCACACTGCCTTTATTGGTAGTGTTAGCAGCTCTGCAGCGTACGGACCTATCTAAACCATTGCGTCTGCAAAATTTACATGAAGCCCAAACAAAAGTAATGGTGTATTCACACCAGCTCTGTTTAGTCCACTTCAAACTAACTCCAGTTTGTTTGTCTAGAAAGCTTGGTTTGTTTGGGGAGGTGTGAATGCGTAATGGAACTTCAAAAAAAGCGAACCATGAGCCTGGGTTTGGTTGAAATGAACTCTGGTGCGGACTGAATGCATAAGCAGACTGGAGACCGCTCCAAAAGCAGAAAGTGGACAACAATGCAGGGAATTCTGGGTAAATACTACCAAAGCAAATGCACTAGCCTAGCGCTTGCAGGAGAAATTGTTTGTGGTCTTTAGCCAAACTCAAAAGAGAAATCTTCCAACCGCTAAAATCTGACACTCCATTTCTGTTTACGTTTTGTGAAATAGGAAGTTGCGCTCAGTATCTTCTTCAGAGGATTTTGTATCATTTCGTTAAGTGTTTCATGATGCATTGCCCCCTCAGGCGAGGAGAGCAACAGGTTGCTTAAATGTGACGTATTATGCTTCCTTGAACAGGATGTTCATTACATTTTTTACACAGTCATTTTTAGATAATGACATTTGGGTCTGATCAGTTCTTCCAATTTTGAGCTGTTTTAGGGCGTCTTGTAACTTTAAATTAAAATAATCTGCTGCTGGCCATGCCCCCGAAACTCAACGTTACACTCGCACATGAAGATGGCTGCAAATAGATGAGCAAATATACAACCGTACATCTATGAAAAGCACAAATTGAGCCTCCTGCACAACAAACAAGAACACAGCAAGTGGTTTCTGGATGGTAAGTCAACAATAAAACACTGTTTGTTTTTTTCCAGCAGCCATTGTACAATGCATACAGCGGTAAAACCAGCTGACCAAATGTTCTGGAGCTCAGCTTGGGTTGCTAGGTAACGGATTGGGCTTCACTGGGGTTGCTAGGTAACGGGGTCTGCTGATTTGTTACATTCTGGTGGTTTTTGGAACGGCTCACTTTCTAGACACCAAAAAATATTAACTTATTGCCAAAAACTGGCTAGGTGTTGGTTTGTTTTAAGCAGTTGGACTGTTTCTATAAGTGTTTTTGTACTTCCAAACCAAAGCAAAAATTTTTAATTTTCCTCATTTGTCCCCTTTAAAGGCTTTGATTTGTGTCAGCAAACCGCAGCAGCTGAAAAATGTGATAAATGTTGCAATTCTGGTCTGAAATCAAAGTGACAACACCCTAAAGCTCGAGATATCATATGAAGCCACGTATTGGGTTCTTACTGAGTTTCTGTGTGGAGAATCTGAGCCGCTTGCCCTCTTGGCCTTTTGTGCCAGAGACGTCCCAAACCTCAGGGCTTCATACACTGGGTCCACCTTATTCCCACAGGCTTTGGAGCAAAACACAAGATACAAGATAAGCTGACGAGCAAACAAATATGAAGCTTTCATCTTGGCCAAGTGGTTTTTCCATAAAGACATAAACATTAAACAGCAGATAAGCTCTATAATCTGTATAATTAGATATACAGCAAAGTTTAAATACATAGAAGCAGAGATGGGTAGAGTATTCAAAACTTGTACTCGAGTAACATTAGCACTACTTCAACATATTTTCACTCAAGTTTAAAAGTAGCCTTTATATGAGTAAAAAAAGTATTTGGTAAAAAGTTTACTCACATCCTGAGTAACTGATCAAAACATAATTTACTGTTTAAAAATTACATAGACAGACCAAATTATAAAGTTATGTAGAAATGTTGGTACTTTAAATATCAAAATGTAAATAATTCATATAAATAACAATTACAAAATGACAAAATCAGGCAAAAGTAAAAACTTTCAATTTCTTTCAATATAACACCTATGAAACTTTAATAAAAACTTCATTCAGTTAAGTTACTAACAGTGGATAAAGTATCCAGAAATTATGCTCAAGTAAGAATAGCTAGCTAGCAGTAGACATACAGCTGTATAGCTAGCTTGATAGCTAGCTGTAGATAGATTTCTTTCTCGCTTGTGAGCTAGCAGTGATAGATAGCTATCTATCTAGCTAGCAGTAGATAAAAAGCCACCAAACTTGACAGATAGCTAGAAGTAGATCCACCTGGCAAGATAGCAAGATAGATTATTAATCCCATGTGGGAAATTGTTTTGCTAAAGCAGGGACAACAACTAGTAAGTAAAAATTTGCCACTGTATTTTTTTTCTTCTAAACGTTACTCAAATAAATGTAACTGAGTAAATGTAACTAGTTACTTCCCAGCTCTGTGTATTAGATATTTGAATCTCACCGATGGGCATGACTTCCTTAATGCAGCCGTACTGTTCCTGGTTCAGCAACGGAGAGCTGTAGTATCGGCGAAAACCTTTTGGCTGCAGAAGAGGAAAACAGTGAGTTAAAATATGTCTGTATGACAAATCATAACCATTAAAAATAAAAATAAACATTTACTGAAGTCATGAAATATTTGGATTTTTGATAAAGTTGCGGAGAGGGGTGTTTTTATCCAAAGCCGTGCATCTGTGCAGCAAATGCGACCCATTTTCTCACTTGAGAAAAGAAAAAAAGGCACACTAAACTCATCAAATCTTTTAGTCACCGTTTATCAGCCTATAAAAGTGCGCAAATTAATAGAAATGTTGTGACAGCCACAAATAAAAGGCAGTTCAAGGGCGAAGTGGGGAACAGATGCCGGAGGGTGTGGCACTGTTAACAAAACGATGTCAGACTCGGACGTCATGCTCAGCACAGGCCGCCCTGAGATATTAGTTAAACGCAAAAATATCAGTGGTTAGTTTAAAAAAGAAAATCTATTCTTTCATTCATAAGGTTGAAATGTTGACAAACGTGTATCCACGTTTTTTTCAATACTTAGAAAAATGCTCAAAGTATTAACTTTTCTCAATATTCCTAGAAATAATTTAAAATTATATATTCTTTAAAAAATTCAAGCACTGGTGGTTCCTCTAGAAAAAATTTTTTTTTGAAGATGTTGGTTTTATGCATGCATTTTGCAAGTTATATCATATATTAACAAACATGTATAAATCACCTTTTATTGCTATAAGCAGATTAGTCATTCTAAAAACTCTTGTCATACGAAAGAGAGCCTCTCTAAAACAGGAGGGCACTGCAAGACATGGACATAGAAATGTATCACAATATTTTATGGTAACATTGTGATAACAATAAAAAAAATATAAAAATTGATTTATAGCTTTTTTTTTAGATACAAGCATGGGTGTGACCGTATATAGCAAAATAAACACAAATATTGCTGTTGAAAAACATTCCCATTTTATATAGGCTTCTTCAGGATGCAGTTTACTTAAAAAATGTGCATCACTAAAATTCAAAAAGTAACTAAATTAATACAGTCAGTTATTTTTAAACATCGTTAATTGGAATTTTTCTCATTACCTAGTAACCCCAGAAGAGTTCCGCCTGTTACCTAGCAACCCTAGCAGAGTTCCGCCTGTTACCTAGCAACCTCAGTCGAGCTAAAAGAATGTCAGTGTAAATGCAAAAAAAAGGTAAAGAACATGCTTTGTTTTGCTGATAGACAAATCCTAAACTGTTCTGAGAAGCATAGTAAGTTACCCTTAAGCAGCCAACATATCAGTATGTTTAAAAGCTTCTTTTTAGAGAAATGATTCCGGTTTGAAAAACACTTTCCAACGGGAAGTCACTTTCCATTCTTTGGAGGAAACCTGAAGGAAGCTGTGAAGATGAGCAGGAGGTGTTGTGGCCTCTCTTTATGTTTGTGACAAAACATTCCTCACAAAAAAAACCCTGAAGAATGAATCACTGATTTTCATCATGAGCAGCGCTGTGAATTAATTTGATTCCTTTTCAAATCATGTCGCTGCAGATATTGTCCAACATGTGAACGGCTGTCAGGATCCGAGTCTGAAGCAGTGACTCACAGATCAACTGACACATGTTGGCTTATGCCAACAGGAAATACAACATTCAACAGTCAGAGGAAAAAAAGTCTTCAAAGTAAGGGTGCGTTCACACTGCAGCCTTAAGTGACCCAATTCCGATTTTTTTGGCAATTTGGATTTTTTTGCCGGGGCCGTTCACACTGCCAGTAACTGCGACCTGTATGCGTTCTGCAGTCTGAAGGGGCAAACGACCTGAAAGTGTCCCGTATGCGCAGTGCGTCAGTGTTCTCAGTGTTCTGCCAACCGCCATAGAAAGAAGAAGTGCTCAGTGTTTGCGGAAGTAAACATGGAGGCTAACGGTGGAGCTTAGCTTACATATTTGAAGTTGTTGTCCGGCCGGAGCAGCATATTAACAACATAATCCTCATATTGTCCATCATGGTTGTAGTTTTTCTTCCCACTTGCGCGTATCAGGACGCAGAAGAGTGAGATTTGTTGAGTATCAGTGACGTTCAGTTCGGATGAATGCGACCTGGACGTTAGGTCGCATTTGAATCGGATACGTATCGGATATGGGTCACATTCGAAAATGAATCCGACCTGTGCTGTTCACACTGCCATAAAAAGATCAGATACAGGTCGCATTACGTCAAAAAAAATAGGAATTGGGTCACTTCAGGCTGCAGTGGGAATGCAACCTATGAAACAAATATTTCTCAGGCAGACTTTTTATGGTTTTTAAAAGTAAATAATTTTAAAATCAACTTTTCAGCCACCAAAAAACAAGCATTTGAGTCACAGTTCAGAGATGCATTTTCATGTATGGATTGAATCCTGGCAAAATGTGTTATTTCTTAAGAAACACACATCAAAATTACATACTTCCAAAAAGAAATAAAATAAAATAAAAAAAAAAAATATATATATATATATATATATATATATATATATATATATATATATATATATATATATATATATATATATATATATATATATATATATATAGCTGCCACATTTCTGCAGGTAATTCACCACAGAGAGCTTTTAAATTTCAGGATAGGGTGCCAGTCTGCTAGGTCTCCATGCTAATGTTGCTTTATCTTTGTCATCTTTAGATGAATATTTTTCATTTTATGAATTCAGGTTGAAGCTGGAGGCTTTTCTTTGGGTTTTCATTACTTCACACATTGATACCTGATACCTGTTGCAATAAGCAAAAAATCAATTAATTACATGATTTAAATTTAGACAGAATTGACTATTTCTATTTGGACAAGAAACGTTAAATTGAATCCCATTTTAATACAGTTGAAAATTGCAGCAAAAATCCTACCTAGCCCTTATGAGTGTGTTCCCAGTCTAAGCTGAATGATTAATATATTTTCAAATGCAATTTTGCTTACAGAGATTTTAAAATCCATTTTAGATATTTTAGTTTTGGTTCGTTGTTTATTTATGTGGGATATTTGAAATGTTTTCCATTTCTAGTGTTAAATGTTCTTTTGGAAATTCATTTTTCTCTTTGTCTTTTCAACTCTTAAGTTGGAAAGAGTCTCAAAATGACATTATTATCATTTATCGCAATCATTTCTGGGACAATTTATCATCCTGCAGTTGTTGAGTTTTGAAAACTACACCCTGCTCTCCAAAGCTGTCAGTTTTTGTTTTTTGGGGGGTTTACAGAGCTTATTGGCAAAAATAAGTTTCAGCTTTAATGCAGCTTTGGAGCATGAAGTCACTTACTTTTCTACTGGCTGCATTCAGTTAGCCAAGAGAAACAAGCATGGCAGCAAACGCATCCAAGTTTAGAGTTTGCTGAATTTAGAGCTGCACTCCTCTGGGGAAACTTCCCTTTATATGCTTGACCTTTCAACCTGATTTTCCACTCCTGAGAGCTGGTCATATCTACGAGCCTCATCCCAGGGAAAAACATAGCAGGGGGGAAAAAGGAGAAAGCAAAGGCTGTGTTGTTGATTTTAAGGCTACATCGTTTCCATATGACATTTATTCCCTTTTATCTTGTTTGACACCAACTCAGCATACTCCAAATGTTCCTAACTGGTTCCAGTTATTGTTGCATAATGGAGACAACAGAGGAGCTTTAAAGAGGGGGAGGTAATCATAAATTGTATGACTTTAAAGGCCTGCAGAGGCTGAGGTGCAGTGTGCAGGATGACAATGAAAAATGCTTCTCCGTCTTTATGAAAACACCAGGACCACCCTGACAGATGCATCCCTTAGCCAGAAGATCTTATTTTCATTCACGTTATAAACGATCCAAAGAGATAAAAGTTGTGACACATTTTTTCCAGATCTTTGTTTTTAACTCTTAAGTAAATGGCCTACAAGTTGAATCACTTCATGGTCTACAAAAACAGTGACAAAGACTTTCCTGGGAGTAAGATTCCTAAGCAAAGTGTTTTAAGGTTACACACTCACTGCTACCATGACGTTTAGAATCAGAGGGCATTAAAACGCTGATTTACTGAGGAGAATCTACACATTTACAGAAATAATGGAGCGAAATTTAGCACAATTATCAATCGTTTGCATCATGAAGGACATAAACGAAGCGTCACTGAAAACAGTATGTTGTTAATAAATCAATTAACAAAAGCAGAAATTAAGTTTTGCCTTGTAAGTATTTACGCTGCTTGAAGTTTTTCACGTTTTGTCAAGTTTGAGCCACAAACTTTAATATGTTTACTGGGATTTTATGAGACACAAAAGACTGCATAGTTATGGAGTTAGAAGAGAATGTGAATTCTTTTATAGGTAAAAAATGTGAAAAGTTACACTAAAATTCACGAATCAATAAGAATAGAAATTTATGATTCCACAGAGATGAATCTCAGGTGCAACAGCAGCCTTAAAGGCGACCTGTTGTTTCCTTGGACAGGTGAGGATAGATCAGTGGGCAACAACAAAACATGTTCATTACATTTTTTAAATAATGAGATTTTCATTCTGCCCATTGATCTCCTTTCAGAATGCGCCGTTTTAGGGCCTCTGTCACTTTAAATCCAGATAAGTTTCTCCTCAATCAGACCGCTTCTGCACTAAGCTGAGAGCTAATCATTTAACACAGCACTGGCCACGCCCCCAACTGACCAAACCTGCTGGAACCATCCTGGTGTTGCGTTGAACGAAACTCAACATTCAGGAGATTTTTCATTTCAGTTATTATTTTATACTTTTGCTATAAATAAGCAACATACATTTTTCACACAATCAAGTCGCTTCAGAAACAAACCACCTCCTTCCTGCCACCAAAGAACTTTTATTGGGTTAGAAAGCAATAACGACACTGAAGTTTGTGGTTCTTTATTATTATCTACGAAATGTTATTTAATGTTTCTTTGGGGTCAATAAAGGATCTAGAACTTTTATAAAAATATCCAACTTTTATAAACAAAATTTTAAGTCTTTTTTTTGCATATTTGTTCAAATTATCATCATGTCATCATGTCGTGACAGTATAAAACAGGTAATCTATGAAAATAAAAGCATGGTATGAGACCAATAATCTGGGAAAAAAATTGTTACTCTGCCTTTTCCCAGTGCCAACTATGAACAACCAGTCAGAGCCAGGAGGCGGGTCTTAGTGCTGTCAATCATCCTCTCTCTCTTCCTTGCTAAGGCTAGTCAGCATAGCCTCTAATGATGACGGGTAAACAGTTTTCCCGTAACAGTAAGTTGTTTCTTTGCCATTAACACATACACCAGCCGTACATGAGCTGATTGACAGCGCTAAGACCCTCCTCCTGGCTCTGCTTGGCTGTTTTTGACTTGGATCGGTGATAATAGCGATGGAAAAAGGTGGAGAAAGTCAATCTTTTCACAGATGATCTGTGTCATATTATAGTGGATATGGAAAAAACATATTTTTGTAAAAGTTGCAGCTTTAGAGGGTGTGAATACTTTTTATTTAGCTGAATGTTTTCCATCTACATTTTAATCCAACCTGTGGACAAACTTCATTATTTGAGGAATCCAAACCATCTGACTTCCTGTTAAGTCATGCACATTAAACTGCCTCATGATCTCTGATAAGAAGCCGGAGGGCTGTCGCGTTTGTCTTTATTTACGGTTTGCGCTGATGCGGGATGGACATGATGAAGATCAGTGGTTTTGGACGGGGAGCTGCGCTGCTCTTATCTAACACGGATGATATAACGATGATGAGGAGGATGACGACGGTGGTCACAGATGCGCTGGCACACTGACACATAAAGTGTGATTTCTGAATAAGCACATTCTGGTGGGAAACAGCCACTTTTCATATTTCAATGTGTCTGTTTTGGTTGCTGTTGCTGTGACACTGTGTTGACTGACTTCCCGGGGCTCAGACTCCCAAACTGGTAAAAGTGCATGCATGCGCCATGCGGTCTGCGTCTCACCAGTTTCCCCATGCAACGCTGCTGGCCGACTCCGTTCTCACATTTGTGGTGCAGGCTCATCTTGCAGGCTTTACAGCGCAGGCCATGCTTCGCCGTGTTTCCTGCCAGGAACACCACGTGCTTGGCTGTTGTTCCTGATGCAAACAAAATGGAGGGAAAATGGTTTAGAAATAAACAAGAAAGCCACTTAAAGCCAGAGAACCTAGAAAAAATTTTTCTAGATGCCTTCAGTGTGCATCTCTGTGTGCAAAACTTTAATATTCTTCTAATGTCGAAAAAACACATTTTCAACGTTTCCATTAAATAAGAAACACAATTAAAATCACACCTGAATATGTTTGTTTTTGCGATAAGTCATTAAAAAACATGCAGCTCCATCATCGTAAAACTACTTCCTATTGTCTTCTTTGTCATCTCCACCAGTAGTAATATCTGGTTGTTGGTCATGTGACTCGTGATGTGAAAAAGCTTTTCTATTGCAATTTTGCGACCATTTCTTCCTAGCGCCAAATGTTTTAAGTAAAAAGAAACAGTTTCTTTTCTTTTATTTGGTGCGTTTCCATTAAGAAAATTAACTTTCAAAATGTCAAATTGCACAATTATATGGTCACTGGAAACACAGCTAGTCACTAGTTCTGCAGAACTGTTTGCCAGGATTACAGGACTTGAACTTCTGTGTCATAAATAGTAAACAATTTTTTTAAAAATAGACAAAAAAAAGCAAAATAACTTAAGTTTCTTTGCTTACTTTTTTGTGAAATCCATGTTAAAACTTTGTAAAGGTTCAGTAGATTGCTAAAATGTTTAAAGCTGAAGCGATTAATTGGATTAATTATGATTAATCAATTATTGACAGAATCGTCAACTAATTTAGCAATCAAGCAATCATTAAGTGGAGAGTAAAGACTTTAAAAAGGTCGTTTGCTGAAAGAAGAACATACTCTCTCAGATAATTAAGCCAAAACTGTACAAAAATATAAATACATTTTACATTTAAGAAAAAAAAAGTCTTTGTCTGCATGAATGTTTTAGGAAGAACTTAAGGAGTATAACTTCAGCTTCACCTGCTTTTTGGTTTTAGTCGACATCCACGGTAAAAATCTCCATGGGTTTGCACATATTTTAGCGTGAGATGGAGCTTCACAGATCACCACAACAACACCAGCAGCAGCGGAAGCTATGCACAAAACCTGCAGCATTTTTTCCCTTAAAATTAGATCAAGTAATTATGTCCGTTAACGAGCACCTCATGTTTCACACCCCAGGTCAGCGGATCTTTAATAAAGGAAACCTTTTAGGAATGAAGCTGTTAGTCTGTCTCTGAGGAAACTCAGGAACAGGAAGTCAAATATTTTCTCGTTAGGAAACTTTGATGCTGACCTGAGAGAATAAACACCAGAAATGTTCCTTTCTTTGGGGATAACTTTCTCTACTCTGAGCATTTAAAACTTTAAATATGAGCAATAAAATGTGTTAATGCTTTTCATACAGCATTTTGAACAGGAAGTGCACAAGTGAAGACGATCGTTAAGAAACTGCAATCTTTAGGGCTGAAACAAGAAATCAACTAATCACAATTAATCACATTATCTCAATTAATTATCATTAATCAATTACTAATTGTCTGTTTTATTTGTTTCAGTGTACAGCCCTTTGGCCAAAGTGCTGTACACTTTAAAACAACTAAGTGTTGTTTTAAATAAAATTGTAAATAAAATTGTATTTTACACATCAACTAATTTAGAATTTATTAGTTAATTGGATCATATAGACCAAAGCAGAACCTATTCAGAGCAGTGATTAAGCTAAAGCTGTACAAAATAAACATATATATGTTGCATTTCAGATAAAAACGTCTTTCTCTATATATATGTTTTACCAAAAACTCCTCAAGTGGCCGTTTTTGTTTCACCTGGTTCAAGTTCACTATAGGAAATGTATTTTATTTCTGTATTTTAAGCCCTAAAATGTTTAGTTTCTTATTTACGAAAAAAAATTATATATTTTTTGCATCTTTTAATGTGGTTAAGTGAAAAATGAGTAAAATGTGCCAATTTGTAGTCGATTAATCGATTTCTAAAATAATTGCTAAAGCTATCAATATTTTGTTTAAGAGACGGAACAATTCAAACCTAAGGTCAGTTTATCAGCAAGTAAAAATGATTATATGTGCCCTTTAATATTGTTACCACAGCATTTGTAGGCAATAGACAACGAGATGCTATTAAACAGTGTCACTGTTTTTAAATTGTTTTCTACTGTTTTACATTTGTGCATATGTATTAATTAGTTTTATTTTGTAACCAGGTGGCTGTGTACTGCAGACTTCTGCCCAGAAAATGAGATCTGGATCTCACCTGGATCTACCTGGTTAAATAAAGGAAATAAAAAAAAATAGATATTTTTAAAATTTGGAGCACAAACAAATATGATAATTAATTCCACAAATGAAATATAAAACATTGAAAACTTCCTATTTAAAGGCTCACTGGAGGCGCTTTTCAGAGTGGTTTACATGTTGATTAAGGGGCCACATTTACATGTCTTTTTACCTTTTCAGTGCTTGTATTATGCAGTCATGTGTTCCTGACATAAGGCCTATCAATATTCATGGACTTCAGGATATCTGCTGCCAGAGAACTTGGACTATCTGCTGAGGGAAGGACAGATGGAGGAACTGGACTCAGTGAACACAGATGGACTTTGCTCATAATAATAATAATAATAATAATAATAATCTGTGTCAGATTGAGCTAAAGTTTTCTCATCTATTTATCAAATCTCTTCTGTTAGAAATATAAAGCTGAGAAAAACAACACTCAGCTGTTTTTAGGCAATAAGTTAATGGTTTCTGGTGTCTGGAAAATGAGCTGTTTAAAAAACCTCAGGAGTGTAGTCACAAATCCGCAGGCACCGTTACCTAGCAACCCAAATTGCATTCCGCCCGTTACCTAGCAACCCAAGCAGAGTTCCAGAACGTTTGGTCAGCTGGTTTTATCACTGCATAATGGCTGCTGGGAAAACTAGTGTTTTGTTGTTGACTTAACATCTGGAAACCACTTGCTGCATTCTTGTTGGTTTTGCAGAAGGCTCCACTTCTGTTTTTCAAAGATGTACGGTTAATTGTGCATCTTCTTGCAGCTATTTTCACTTGCGTAGGTCTGTCACAATAACAAATTTTGCTTGATAATAAATTGTACCATAAGTTATTGCGATAGACATTATTATTGTTTTGAGACCATTTTCAAACAATATAATGGTAATAATCGCATAATAATGTAAGAACACATTCTCAAAGATCAATAAAATGTTAATTATAATGAACATTTAACACTAGAACTGGAAGACATTTTATACATCCATCATAAATAAAGTCTCCTTAAATAAAATTGTCCTTCCAAAAAAGGGCTAGTTTGTCATCCAGGTTTAGTAGAAAGAAAGAAAAACGATAATCATACAAATAGAAATCATTGAGGTAGTTTTAATTATCATGCAATTAATTGATTAATTTTGCTAGGTCAGCAATAAGTACTATCACTGATATTTATCTTAGTACTGCACAGAGGTGGGTAGAGTACTCAAAAATTGTAATCGAGTAATAGTTGAAATGTACTTAAATTGTTTATAAGCTAGGAACAAGGCGAGTGGTCGCTCTAAGCTTGTGGCTTGTTTATTGTTGTCATAGCAACTCCATAACAACATGGCTGTCAGTTAAAGGCAGAAGACTAAAATCATAACTTTGTCCAAAAAGTTTAATGAACATGTTTTGTTGTTGCCCATTAACCTATGCCAACCTGTTTAAGGAAGCATAATAGTTTTCCCTTAAGACTTCATTCCCTGCCCTCAGCTCTCTGAAACATGGATCACGTCAGCAGAGGGCGGCGTTCCAACCATACCTACTATCATGTGGTTGCAGACGTCGCAGAACGTGGGCTTCTTGAAGATGTGCTCCATGAAGCAGTGTCCGGCCGAGTCCACCTGCAGCGGGTTGCGTGCCTGCGAGCGCGACGTTGGCGGCGGGGCGCAGGGGATGGCGGGCGGCACCGGAGGGATGGGCAGGCTGGTGGTGTGCGGCGGGGCCATCCCGATGTTGCAGAGATGGCCCGTGCTGCTGCTCACATCCGAGAGCAGCTCCGTCTTGTTCTCGCTGCTGGTCCGGAAGAAGTTGTCAGCGCTCTTGCTGCGGATGCTCTTCGTCTTGAAGGAAAGCGAGCGTTTGAGTCTCTGCAGCTGGAAGACGAGAGGAGATGAACATGTAGAGCAGGTTTGTTTTAATAAACGACCCCAATATGGGCTGCATCCCCATTAACCAGATAATGGTCATGCTTGTTACTGGTTTTCTCACTTGTTGACTTGGTGTCTTTTCTGACTTTATATTTGTGTGTTTTTATGAAGTAAAGTACTTTGAACTGCCCCGCTTTGTAATCTCCTTTACAAATAAACTTCACTGATTAACTGATGATTGCACAATTTGACATTTTGAAAATACATTTGCTTATTTACACTGCAAGAACACAAACACTACTTTCAGACAGTCATTATAACATAGATCATTTATTAACCCTTTAACCAAGATTTTATCAGCATTTCATTGAGAAGTGAGAATAATGACCTCAGCAGACGCATAGTTCAGCCAGGTGTTTGCTAATTGCTGCTAGCTAGTCTAAAGGAGCTGCTCTACGAGGCAGAAGCTCTTCAGATCGGAAACTGCAGCACTGAGGAGGAGCTTTGCCGTTGAAGGTGGGGCTACGTCCACCCAGGCATTCTGCACATGGTTGCCATGGAGAATAAATGATTTCTCAAACATGAATAAACAAATCAAATCTACACTCCAGGTTTGTTTCTGATGAGGGAATAAAAGTATAACATGATCTAAAGCTAAAAAAAAGTCTATTTAACACAATATTATCCCTTTAAGACATTTTAAGGTCTGAATTTAAAACAACTGCACTTATTTTAATTGTATTTTTTTAGACTTTATAGTTGGTGTTTAGGTATTGTTAATAATGTCTTCCAATGACAAATAATTAGCAAGGCATATTTTGAAATTTCCTGTCAACTTTAAACATTTTTTAACTAAAACACAGTTTGTTGGGCAGTTGAGGGATGGTTTAAAAGCAGATTTATTTTGTTAATGTCCAACTAAGAATCTGTGGCAAGACTTGAAAACTAAAGTTCCCAGATGCTACAGTTGAGCTTTGGCTGCTTCAAAAAGAACAAAAATGCCATTTTTTATTCTCTAGATGTGCAAATCTGGCGGAGATGCCCCAAAAGTCTCAAATAACCGTGAATTACTGTTGGAAAACAAATGCAAACAGCGCTGTGGTTTCATTGCAACAACATGGGTGTGAAGTTCAAGGGGTGTGAGCACCTTTGCAGAGCACTGTGCGCGTCGCCTTGATGCAGTTTATCCGAAACACAAAGACTGAAAGTTCAGAGCTGCTAGCTGAGTTAACACATTGTGCACAGGCTGGTTTTACTTGTCATTTTCCCTGAACACGGCTGTGCAAATCGTTCTGAGTCACTGCAGCAGGGCCATAGTGAATCAATTCCCTGGGTCACTCTGGAAACAATCAATTTAGAGCCTTTCTCTACCATTACCACCCACACATACACTTTCACAAACAAACATAAATCTACAACAGAAATACCTCCATGTTACATTAAATTATTTCTAAAAATAAACCTCATTTACAGAAAAGCTGGGAAGTTTTCTGAAATGCTTCAAAACCTTAAAGCGGATTCAGTCCTGCTAGCATCGCTGTCGTATTTATAAGATAAATATGAATACATTTAGAATTTGGTGTCAGTAAAGACAAGCAAATGTCACACTTGAGCATGAAAAGCAGCTCATCAATTTGGATATGAGCTGATAAAAAACTGTAAATAATCAAGCAGTGGGAGTCCACAGAAATATTAGTATGCAAAGACAAAAGCAACAAGCTAACATTGCATTAGCATGAACTGTTGCGAAACTAAGAAATGATGCAAAATGACAAAATTTTACCAAGCATTTTTAGTCTAATTTCTAGAGAAAATATCGTAGCACACTTGAATTAAGGCAAAACCAGATTAAAAGTAAGTTTCAGAAAGTTATGAGTTTGTTTTAATTTTGCATCATTTCCACTTATAACAAGATATTTTTAAATTGTTAAAAGTTAAATAATCTGCCAATGAGACTTGTACTTTTTCAGCAATATTAAAGAATTATCGACTTAACACAAACTCCAATATCTTGCTGACAACTTAGTTCATCTTAATTCAAGTGCATAAGATATTTCCACAAGAAACTGGGTCAAAAATATTTGGTAAGACCTTTTTTTTTTTTTTTTTGCAGTGAACTGATGTTTCTATGGATAAATCTGGATTTATTTTGGTTTTGAGAACCTTCTATGTTCCGGAAGTGACAAAGGAATACAAGCAAGTGGAAAAGCCATGCACTGGGGTTTGTTTGTGGCTGTTGAGCTGATGCAGAAGCAAATGTTGCGTTTTTTGAACATTTTATGCCACCACCTGCGAGAGATGCAGGGCTGGACAATAAATCAATAACAACATATACCGTGATAGACATGTGATCAATATTAATACATAATAAATCTGATAGAATATTCAATATATATTCACTGAACTCCCTTCTAGAACCAAACAGCCAAGTTGGTGGAATCAACTAACTCACTCATTCTTTGGTTACCTAGCAACTCACTCATTCTTTGGTTACCTAGCAACTCACTCATTCTTTGGTTACCTAGCAACTCACTCATTCTTTAGTTACCTAGCACCTCACTCATTCTTTGGTTACCTAGCAACAACATGTTGAGTAACTTGCACAGCAGCGTTTTCATGTTTCGCTACAGTGCCTCATAACTGCTTAAAAATTAAAAAAAAAAAACTTTGTAGAGTGAAAATTGCTGCTAAAACAGTAAAGGTTAGATTATCGTCTTTTCATCAGTATTTTAAATATTTAAAACAAAAACGAATCCAGATTTATGAATATCGAGTGATATGAAACGATTGTGATGTAATACCAGCTTTAGAGATTCAGTTTCAGTGATTTCCATTCAAATATTTTGTTTAATACCAATGATCTTTTATTATAAATACATTAAAATATGTACAGTTAAAAAAATGTAATCATAAGCATGATGCTGCCACCATGTTTCGCTCTGGGGAGGATGAGTTCAAGGTGATTAGTTTTAAGATAAAAGTTTAAGGTACAACTAAGAGATCCTTTCTACAACTTTCTCCCTGCCAGACACAATAAATAAACATGGACGTTTGTGGCTTTATTGGGACAAAATGTGAAAAATGTGAAGACTTTAAGCTGTGGGCGACACGGCTTAAAAATAAAATCTAGGATTTTTTCAATGCCACAGCCAGTTTTTTTTTTCTTGCTTTCTTTACTAAAGAAACATAAATGACAAATGACTGAAAATATTTTCAAAAAGTAAATTTTATTTCCATCAGTCATTCTGGGAATTTTACACTGGAGTATTATTATTTTTGTTTTAATACAAGTATATAGTAATAAAACATGTATATATATATATATATATATATATATATATATATATATATATATATATATATATATATATATATATATATATATATATATATATATATATATATATAATTTTACATAAATACATTATAAAATTACAAGAAGTTGTTTTAATGAGAAAAAACTTTAATAGTGTTCTTGGTCTGACTCAGTTTCTTCTAAATAAACACATTTCAAATTAATGCAATCAGAGCTAAAAAAAAAAAAAGAAAAGAAAAGAAAACGGAAAAATCAATTTGCGAGGCTTTTGTTGTGCATATTTTGATTTTTGATTCAATTTAAGTGCTCATTTTCTTTCATTTTGAAAACTTCCCAACCTTTCTGGTGATGCAGTCGGTAGATTAATCATAATTTGTGTAATTTTATCATCCGTCTTCTTTTTGGTGCTGCATTGAATACAGAGCAGTGAGGGAAATGTGTGCATGCAGCTCATGCATCAGGTTTATGGGACCCATCATAAAGCAGGAAAGGTTAAACAAACCGCAGCTACTAGTCAATGCTAAAGTTTCAAATCTTAATCACATGCAGAAGAAGTGCTATTTATAAGTATGGGTGATGATGGATTTAACTAGATTCCTTAAAGTGATTTTACTTTAAAAGCACTAAAAGTTAATAATGTGAAACAGGTTTTATCTATATATATATATATATATATATATATATATATATATATATATATATATATATATAAATATATATATATATATATATATATATACATATATATATATGCATGCAGGTATGCTTTTATATAATGAAGGCCTAAAATCAGCTGAGTTTACACAGGAGTGGAGGCTCACCTTGCGCTTCTGATGCTCAGGTCTCACAGTATTCTTAAAAGGAGGAATGAAAACACAGACACAGCTTTACTACCAGAGAACTTTTCTACTTTTTCTATCAACAAAACGTCCGGTGTGGCGCTGCTGCTCATTTCAACTCAGATTTAAACTGACTGTCAGCACAGGTGGAGCTAAACTAGACCAGCTCCTCACTCACATTTGGAGCGAGAGCAGGCCTGCTGGGTCCTGTGTGGGAGTTTTTGGGACAGGAGAGGAGAAGAGAAGAGCGGACGACTACAGTCCAATAATGTGCTGCTAATTGTAGGAGGCCGGCCAACATGTGACCCACATAGACAACGCCAGAGGCAGCTACAAATCTCTGCTGCTCGGCTTCCATCAGGAACAAGCAGAAAGTGCAAAACTACTTTTGGTTAGACACAATTATTAGAACCAAAATTAACATTTTGAATCTAATTTAATCAGGAAACTCCTTATAACTTGTTGATTCAATAAAATATAATGCAAAAATCAACAATTATCTAAAGTAAGATAATTAAACACAAAGTTATAGGAGTTAAAATTAGTTTTGTAACTTATCTGGCTCACTTTTACAGTGCAAAAACACAAGATTTTACCAAGTATTTTTGTCTAGTTTCTAGTGTAAATATCCAAGATTTGAAATAAAAAAAATGAACTCAGACTTTAAGACAATATGATTCCTCAATATGGAAGAAAGGTCTGAGTATGTTGTTCTTTCAGCAAATTGTCTTTTTTAAAGTCTGTATAATTTAGTCAATTATTGATCATTGCTAAGTTAGTTGACGATTATTTCAGTAATCAGTTTATCACGAATAATCCAATGAATCTTTTCATCCCTACATTTTGGAAATAAATTCCTCTGACGGGTGAAGCTTGACCCAAACTGGGGCATCAACAGGACGACGACAACAAACACAGACGGGAATCTATAACAGAACAGCTGGAAAAAACAACCAAAGTGCTGCAACAGTCAAATTAAAGTCTAGACTTTAAGCTGATGGAAACTGGAGGGACATTAATAATTTTGGAATAACGGGTAATTCACATTTACATGATATGAGCAATCCAAACAGAGAACTGCTAAATAAAGATTTTACTTCTAAAAGTGCAGTTATACACTCTCCATTTGGCTTCCTATGGGATCAATAAACAATAACAGTCCAGAATCTGTTGTTTGCTCTCTAAAATTCAGATTTAATTTAAAAAAAAAACACATTTATACTGATTCCTAAAACCCCAAAACAGAAGGATGGTGCATCTCCATCTGGTTCTCTAATAAATAATAATATTTCTGATTATTATTCAATATTATGTCTCTGTCAGGTGAAACTGAATATTCCTCTATGATTGGTTTTAAAACTATTTTGAAACTATTGTTGCTGTTTAGTTGACCGCAGCTGAACTGATTTGAAAGAAGTTTCTTGTTCTTAGACTTGTATCCTGTTAAAACTCGAGTGTTGATTAGGAAATAATATGATTTCCAGGGCAGACCTTGGTTTCCTGCTGGCTGGCGCTCATCGTCGGGGATTTTGGAGCCTCATCCTGGTCCTGCTCGTCCTCTTTGCCTCCGCTGTCGTCCTGAACTGCGTTCGCCGGTGGGATCATCCTCTCTTTCTGTGTGCTCTGTTTGAAAAAACGCTGCTGCCCTTCAGAGGGGAAAGCTCGTTTCCACTCCCCCAACCCGAAACAGTCACAGTGAAGTCACCCAGAACCGAGTGACACGGCAGGAGGAAGAAACAAAGATCCGAGAGGAAAGGAGCAGACACACACGGAAAGAGGAGATTTCCGAACTAAACTGCGTCCCGCTTCGGCTCCAGCTGCGTGGCGTCGTGCGTAAACCTTCCAAGACGTTTCCAAGAACACGCTGCGCGCTTTGCGCCTCGCAGCGCCCGATCCGGCGGCTTTAAGGGAAGATCCGGACCGGGAAGGAGGAGAAACGCGACGTCGTCCTGCGTGTTGTCAAAATTTAGACTTCCAGAACACGGAGGCAACACGCCCACTATGGGCAGCCCACTCCACGCGTGGCTCTTGTTTCTGGAGCAAGCTCGTTACTTAATATGACACACACTAACTTTCACACAGATTTTCACCATGACTTTAGTTCTGGTCACATTAACTTCCCCACAGACGATGTTTTCCTTCACGGTATGAGAATCTTTAGGATGATTTATCTTTAGGGTGAAAACTAATTTGTTTTTATGTCTGCAGCTTCTTTTCAGTGTTGGAGGTGGCTAATGTGCTCACAATTTAGAAAAAATAAATAACTTGACGGTCATGTTTTGTACTATTAAGCAGAGTACCCAAAACGATTAATTGGGTTAATCATGATGAATCAATTATGGGAATAACCACCAACTAATTAAGTAGTCCAATAATCTTTAGTAGTGCCATTTATAGCTAAATCAAGTAACTATGTTACCTTCAGTTGTTGCAGTACACGTCTTTTATTTCCTGATTTAATGCCTTGAAACTAAAACCTTCAGGAAGTCGTTACAAAATGGCTCCTCAACAACAATTTTACCAGCATTTCACTGAGAAGTAGCTCCTGTAATGATCTCAATAGATGCTGCAGTTCTACCAGGTGTTCGCTAACTGCTGCTGGCTAGTCTGAAGGAGCTGAGTGGGGGAGGGCTGCTCTGTGAGGTGGAAGTGGACTTCAGCGCAGGGCATTCTGGGTAAATACAACCAAAATAAACATGCTAGAATGTTTATTTTGGTTGTAGTTTGGACCAAAATAGCAGTTTGGATTTTTCCAAAGAAGGAAGTTGCGCTCAATGGCTTCTTCGCTTCCTTAAGTGGTTTTTAATGCATCGGCCCCCCAGGTGAGGAGGGGAACAGGTTTTTCAGATAGTTTGGTTGGTTTGACTTGGTGTAGTATGAAGGCGAACCGCAGCAGCTGAAAATGTAACAAATGTAGCTGCTCTGGTCTCAAATCGAATCAAATCTACAGGACTATCAGGTGTGAAAACACCCTGAAAGTTTCTTTATCCAGAGCTCAAAGCTGAAAGTGTTAGCAATAACCACAGGCACACACACGCACACACACACACACACACAGACACACACACACACACACACACACACACACGCACACACATCTGTCCCAGTATGAATGGATGAATGGATTCCCCAAGAACCAAGGCTAATTAGCTAACTTATTATGAGCCTCCCCTGGAACGTCTCTGCAGGATACAACAAAGTAATGAGGAAGATATATATATATATATATATATATATATATATATATTTGTGTGTGTGTGTGTGTGTGTGTGTGTGTGTGTGTGTGTGTGTGTGTGTGTGTGTGTCTGTGTGTCTGTGTGTATTTATGGATCTTGGATGTCCAGGATATGAAACATCCAAGATCCATAAATACATCAAGGACAAAGCCTCAACGGACGATGTGCTCAGCGAATGTCTCAGACAATGGGGAACAGAGGACGAGGTGCGGGAGGAACAATCATGGGAGGACAAGCCCCTACATGGGATGTTCCACCGACAAATAACTGAAGTGGCTGATATCAGGAAATCCTACCAATGGCTGGAGAAAGCTGGACTCAAGGACAGCACAGAGGCCCTCATCCTGGCCGCCCAGGAACAGGCCCTAAACACCAGAGCAATAGAGGCTCAGATCTACCACACCAGACAAGACCCAAGGTGTAGGTTGTGCAAGGAGGCCCTTTTACTGGTGAAACATTTTGATAATCAGAAATCCCTGATGTTTGCCCAAAATAAACCATCGCCCTTGTCAGAGGTGAACTAAAAATACTGAGGGGTATCCTGGCGAGTCGATGTTCTTCCCTGAGCAGCAGGTCTGTAAGTGGGGAGTTTTAAGGGGAAAATGTTGTCAGCAGCCATGTTGTTATGAATGAATGATCCAGAACCAAACATAAGATAAAGTTTCTGGATAATAAAAAGCAAAACACTTGTCTGTTCCAGCAGCCATTTTACAGTGCACAGAGCTGTAAAAATAACTGACCAAATGTGCTGGAGCGCAGCTGTGGTTGCTAGGTAACAGGTAGAACTCTGCTGGGGTTACTAGGCAACAGTGCAGTGCCCATGGAATTTGACTTCACAATCCGCACCAAAAAACATTAGCCACAAAAATGGAAAAATGTGCATTTTGATCTCCCTTTACAATGGAGTAATATGGGCATACTAAGAAAAAATAAAAATAAAATAAAGAGAATAAAGTTATAATAATTACTAGAAGAAGGTTATGTAACATAGAGAATAAAGTCAAAATAATACGAGAATAAAGTCTTAATATGATAATAAAGACATAATAGTACATGAATAAAGTAATCTGACAATAAAAGAGTAAAGTTGCAATATTTTAACAGTTGTATTTTGACTTTTTTCTCATGTTATTATGACTTTATTGTCTTAATTTTATAACTTTTTTCTTGTACAACTTTATTATTGTATTTTGTTTAATTAGTGTGGCTCTAGTATTCTGCCGTACCCTTTAAATAAGGTTATTACTATTATTTTTTAATTGCTACATTGTCCTTTAACTTAGTTCCAAATTGTACCTTATTCTGTAATATTACATAAATCATGACAGGCACCCAAACTCTCACAGCCTGTTCTTCTGAGTGGCTGTGCCACTCAGAAAACCTAAACTAACAACGCTAACAAAATTAAAATCACGTTTCTGTTTGTTTTGTTTTTAGGATTATTTTTAATTTGAATTTGTTCTAAGCGTATCTGGTGAAATAAATCTAGTCTTTTCTTGAATTGCGGCCACAGATGATCTTTCCCAGAACCTCCGATGGCCCCCAGGCCACACTTTGGACACCACTGGTTTAAGCTAGACTGCACAGTGGAAGCATGAGGTCATAAATATTCATACCTTCCTGTCCTGTGAAAGGCAGCGATTTTACCGTCAGGTTGTTGAACTCTACCTCGTCTTTCTGCGCTGATTCATGAATCCTCTGCACCTCTCACAGCTCTGAGGTGTTAATTTCATCTGACTGGGATGTTGAACATTCTGTCAGCTTCTCTCGTTTGATGCTAACGTGTTGCTGCTAATTTTTTATATTTGCTGTTAGGTGCTGGGTTTCATTTATTAACTCTTTGCTGACGTCCAGATGCTCATTTTTAAAGATTATCGGAGTTCCAGTCAGGATTAAAGGACAATAAAAGCTAAGAAATTATCAACTTTGACTTCTAAAGAAACTTACTTATGATTTTTTTTGTGTTAAACCAAAATTATAAACCATTTTCTGTACATCAAGAATCTCTCTCACTCACTCTCACTCGCTCATCTGTTCCCTTATTAATTATTCATTGATGACACACTAATAACAAAAAAGGCTCTGTTAATGAGCATAATGTTACATTTAGTAATAAAAACTAAAATAAATAAAAATTAAAATAAAATGTATCTCAGAAAGGTCACAGCATGGCTTTGGTTGAGTTGGAGTGTCGTTTTTAAAAATATTCAGAAGCATATTTTATAAAACAAAACTAGCCTGAGGAAGAAATGATGATTTTAGATTATGTTGCTGGAAGTGTGTAAATGTTTTTCTCCTATCACAGTTACAAACTTTAATTTATTTTATTGGGTTTTTAAGGAAAAGAGCAACAGCCTCTAAGGATTTAAACATTCATACATTCACTCATGTTTTGTCATAAATAATTAATGCCTGTAAATATTTTACAGGCATTAATTTCATCCGCCTGGGATGTTGAGCATTCTGTTAGCTTCCCTATTTTTTTCCTAGGTTTTTTATTAACTCCTTGATGGTGTCCAGCTGCTTAGTTTTAAGATTAACATTGTTTTTAAGATTATTGCAGTTAATCTTAAAGAATCCCTCAGTTTTAAACAGTGCTGTGCACACTTCTGCTACTCAGTGGCGCTTTAGCACATTTGATAACTTTGAAAACATCCACCCTGCTTAGGTTCTCCTAACTGGGGTGAGTTAGGCGCTTTAGCTTTTGTTAACAAATTAGCATCGTACTTTAGCGTAGTGGAGTTAATGTTTATGATTAAGGGTTAGCACTCTTTAGCTAGCGGTGACCACCACTGGTATTAAAGGACAAAGCTGAGAATAACGCTCATCAAGTGAAATTCAAGGAGAAAAAATATCTATGTTGACTGTTCCCAGAATAAAACCTTTCTGTTGTAATGAGCTTAACAGAGTAAAATGTGGAAGTATAGGAGCTAAATTATAAACTGTTTTCTGTAGAGCATCCACTGCTTTGTGTTCTCCATATGCATGCTTGAGTTAGGCCAAAACAAGAAGTGATAAAAATAAACAAGTCACGTTACAATATTACCTCCATAAATATAAAATGATGTGGATTGCTCAATAAAAACAGAAGAAAATGACTGCAATCTTTATGAAACATGCAATATGTACATTCACAGAATTCCCCTAGAGTGAAATATTTTATTAATGTTTCGGAAACACATAACCCGCACAAGCTCATTTATTAGAGATGGATTCCTTCAGCTGCCCGTCTGGAGTTTATTACTGTAGCTTCTGAGAGTAAAGAAAGTCATACAGTATCTTTAAATGTGTTCTACCTTTGAGTCACACATTTATTACTGTTTATTTATTCTGGCTGGATGTTTATAGATGATCCTTATAAAGAGATGTCTTTAAAACAAACTGATCAAACAATGGATCCTCCATATTGTTTTATTCTAATAACATATTCGTAATTTGTTTTTCTTAGTGGTGGGATTCTTTTTCTGAAAAAAAAAGAAGTATATATTGAGACTCTCAAAAATGTTCTATCAATTACTTGGAAATTTCAGGGCTTGAAAAATAAAAAATATTTGACTTTAGAAACTCAGAAAATTTCAAAAAGTCAATTTTTTTTTTTTACTTTGAAACTCCCAAGTTACAACTTTTTTCTAGAAATTTTCTGAGATTAATCTCAATATTTTTGAGGGTTTTTTACGGAAATTTACTCTATTTTATTCTACAATGGTCCTAATACCCTGTCGCAGCTGCTTTGGTTAGTTTTGAGATGCTATTTTAGGCTTTAAGAGCTTCGCTGATAGGCTAACTCCTGTTAGCCTTCAACACAACAATGGTGTTTTCCACCGTCCCATCAGATCGTGTTTTGAAACAAATAAAACCCAGAAAAGCGGCTTCGCTGCGATGGTTAGCAGATGCGGCTTGTGCGTCAGATTTACGGGCGTACCAGAAACGTGAGTATAAAGGTTCCACTTTCATAGATATATTTTTAAAAAGCGACTCTGCGGTAAAATTTTAACACGTTAAAATATATGTAACTAATAAAAATTAATGCGTTCAAGTTCCGACCGTGAGATTTAGTCATTAGTTCAGATCTTGTGCTACACAACAGTGTAGGTGGTATTATAGAGAGCTAAATTACGACCATAAAGTTAGTTCAAAAGAAAACTATTTAAACTTATTTTAAAAATTCTACAATCCGATAATAAAACCTTGAAACCTAATAGTAATTTCAGTTTCAAAAGATTTTTTTTATTTTAGATGTTAATCTTCTGCTCAAATATTTGTTTTCCGTTCTTTTTCTATTTCAAATCTTTTCAGTTTTTTACCCCTTTTGAACAAGCTTTATGGTCCCAACTGATCAAAAAGTTTGAAATTGAAAAAAATCTGACAATAGAAAAATAAAACCTTAATAATGGTTTTATTGTTCTAAAACAATTTTATTCAATTTTAAATCTTTATTTTCAGTTTTAAAAAAAAACATATTTTCTTAAATTTCACTTTGTTTTCTTTTGAGCACACTTCATGGCCCCAATTTAGCTCCATAGTACAATGGCTTCTCCCCACTCTCCATTCAGTGGGTTTTCAGAACTAAAACTGAAGCTAAACAAAATATTTGTATCTCTGCTGAAACGTTTGGCCATGATTGCAGTTTTTTCTATCGATTAGACAGAAACATTCAGCATGGCGCCACTGCTTGTTCTAAAATCATATTTGGGTAAATTAGTTAAAATGGTCGAAGTTTATTACAGAAAAGCTCCTGAAGCTTTTTATTTAATTTAGTTAATTTTCATTCGACCTTTTCAGGACACTCCTGTTTACCCGCATCTTCAGAAATTACGAAAATCTAATTTATAGGGTTTTTGTAAGTGGGCATTTATTAGATGTCCTGATCACATGGCATCCAGCACCCAAACAGTTTGAGGAATTGCAACATGTTGTTCAAAGAATATGAAGCGTTTAGCTTCAAAGACACATAATATTACTTTAATTTAGGTTTTAAAAGAGCAGAAACCAACTTTAAGCTGTTTCTGTTAGAATGTATAAAGGGAATAATAAAGAAACCAAGTAATAAACAACCAACTGGTGTACTGATGACAAATGCAGGTTTTTGGAAATTTTTCAGATTATTTTGATAGAGTAATTTCACCAAAGAATGACTCCATAACAACCAGTAATATTTTAGGTTGGTTCTGTCATTATGTTGGAAATTATGTGTTTTTTCCCAAATCAGAATCAACTTTATAGGCTAACATTGTGTACCCAATCAAGAAGTTTGACTTCAATTACAGACATTAGGTATAAATAGATAGGCTTTAGGTGAATTTTCTATAAAAATCATCATAAATGTTGCCTCTTTTTGGTTTGAAACCTAAAAAATAGAAATAAAATTATGTTTTTTAAATATGAAAACATTTTTCTACAGTAGATGTTTGTCAAAAAATATACAGTCTTTTTATTTAGATAGACTGAGGTGAATATGACTGTTTTGATTACAAGGTTTGCAGACCTCTCTATGGGATGGTTCAGATCAAAATATGCTGGACTGGCCAAACTAAATTCAATGGGCAGCAAGACTTAAAACTTGATTTTACAGGCGCTCAAAAATACAACCTGACTGAGCTTAAGTTCGACCTTTAGAAGTGCCAAGTTGAGTCAAACAAACCTAATATAAAATCAAATCAATACAGATGTATGCCACATTTTCAGATTTTATATATTTTTTTTTAATTATACAGCTTTTTTCTTCCACTGAAAGTGTAACAAATCACCCTGTGAAAGGATAGCCACGCCCCCTAAAAGATTTTTAATTTTTTTGCCAAAAGTAGGCGGAGCCAAGAGACAGTGAGGGGCGTGGACAATGAGTTTAAGTGAGGTTGTGAACTTTGTTGCTACATTTAATCACTTTTTTTAATCGTCCAGTGACACATTTAGCCACTTTTTCTGTGTTAAATTAAATTTTTCAGTTACTGTAATAGCAAATAATATCTGAGTTTTTTTTGTCATGAGAAAAGTGAGATTCAGGATCACTCACAAATTTGTTGGATATGTCACAACTAAAAAATAAATGTGAATTGCTTCTTAGGTTGTTGTTTTTTTAAGTACAAAGGTACATTTTTATTTTTCTTCATAGGAGGGACTATAAAAATGTACTATTTTAATCAGAGATCTTTAGCAATTAAAACACAGATGCCACATCTTTTGAATTTCACAATCAGCTCTAAATACAAGTTGTCACCCATAAGAAGCTGACAGCCGCACTCCAATTAGCCCTGCTAATTAACATCAGAGAAAATTTACAGTTCCACTCATGGACACGATTTACTCAGCACTCATCTTTAAATGGCAACCCCACTTAATGAGACGCAGATGACCAAAAATAGAAGCAGCGGAGTGATTTGGATTGATCTGAGTCATTGTGGAGCTGTCGCCATTGTGAGTCACAGGAGTTTTGTGTCTTGATGATGTGGGGGTGGTCCGCGGGCCGCGTGGGTAACACTCGGGAAAGAGTGGGCGGCCGAGAGGCTCTTGTTTTTCCCCCCGGACCTTTTTCATCCACTGTGTTTTCAACTTGTTGTTGCTACGATACGCTGAAGAAGATGGCCCTCAGGCTGAACAAAGAAACCGTTTGAGTAGCTAACACAATGATGCTAGCGCTAGCAGAAAATACACTAATGTAACCATGGTTACTTTGGAGGAGTAAAGGGTCTTTAATGGGCGGTTAGGGCATTGTAGACATAAAAAGAGAGTAAATGTCCATCCAAATTTTTTTTTAAATTTTTAAAAATTATAGAAATGAATTTCTATAATTTTATAGACCAAAAATGTATGTAAAAAAAAAAAAAAAAAAAAAAAAGTACAGAAAAAAAATCCCAACATTTTCTACTTTTTTTTCACTTTTGGAAATCTTCTCAGTTTTATAAATTGAAAATTTTGACTGTTCAAGCTTTAAAAATTAGATTAAAAATAATGTTCAAACTTTTGAGATTTTTGCTTGCAAATTTTAAAACTCAAAAATATAATTTTTTTCTAATTTCTGAAAATTATTTCCAAATTTTTAAGTTTTCAAACTCAAACATTTTAAAATTTGTATAATTTCTGAGATCAATCTTAAACCAACACCGTCGGCTTAAACATAATTGTAGTGTAGTTTGGCCGTCACCCAGCAGAGGGCGCCGCTCGTCATCTTTAAGTGGAGTCAGAGATGCAGGATTAAAGATGGCGGAGCCATTCCAGTACGGAAAACAGAAAAGGTCGACCGGAGTCCGATGTCGGATGAAAAATTCACATTTTGCGATTATGTTTAGAAATATAAACTCTCAACAAACTCCTTAAGTTTTACATAAATAGCCCTTCATTCAGCCGAGCTGCGTATGAACATCTCTGTATGACACATTTTTATTATTTTCGTCTTTTATTTTTCGACTTAATGACTTATGTAGCCAATCATACTGCTTTGTATCAACAACGATTTCCTTCCTAAACTTTATTTTGAGTAAAGTCGCAAGGAACTCTGCAGATTTTGTTACAGTTCGCTTTAATAATGTATTAATCTGTTTTCTTTAGTTCACTATCAATGTTGCTTTGACAGCTGCTACTTATCCGTTCACCAGAGCCTCATTTTGGCACAAAGTCCCATTAACAGCCCTCCAAAGAAATATGCCTGCATCTAAAATTGGCAGATGGGTCTTTTCTTCTTCACCTCCACGGCGGAGGTGACGAGGGACAAAGTAGGACAAGGACTCAGAAAGTAGGCTGAGAACCACAGAGGAGCTGGATCATCCGGGGAAAGAACAGGAAATGGAAAATAATGTGGGCCAGCGCTGATCCTGGAAATTTAGACAGAGAGAAATCAAATTACACAGGAAAACCAGTGGGAAGAGACATCTTTAAGCTTTTTACTAACAATATCTTGGTTCTAAAGTTAATTTTCTTTAATGTTAGAGTTGGGTATTTTTACTATGCTGCACTTTTTACTTGAGTAATTTTATTATGAAGTATTTCTTCTCTAACTTGAGTAAAATTTCTGGATTTTCTACCCACTGAATAAAAACAAACACGTTTTAACCAAAAATTCACCAGACACAGTATGTATTAATTATTGTCACTTTAGCTCTTAAAATACCAAACAATCTGCTTAACTTTATATGTTGGTCCATCTGATGATGTAATTTTAAATATTAAATGATTGCTAATCTGATCAGTTACTCAGTACTTGAATAAACCTTTTACAAAATACTTTTTATTCTTATTTGATTAATTTCTTGAAGTTGTGCTACTTTTGCTCGAGTACAAATTTTGGGTACTCTACGCACCTCTGAGGTCAATTCAATTCAGCTCAGGTCAGTTTATTAAAAACTGTCTGTTTGAAACTTAAAAAAAGATAGTAAACAAATTCAATTTAATATATTCTTTATTAAGTAACATTTTTTTAAATTAATTTCAAGAATCTTTTGTACTCCAGGATATGTTAAAAAAAAGCAGTTATTTGAGTTTTGGATTAGAGTTGAGTACCCAATTTTTTTTTAATCTCAAGTAAGAATAGCACAACTTAAAGATATGTTTTACTCAAGGAAAATTTAAAAAGAATAATAAAAAAATAGTCAAATTAAAAAGAATAAAGAAGGTTTTTGGTAAAAAGGCGACTCAGTCAATATTTAATCAGGGTGTTTTTATGTCTTTACATAAAGACACCCTGATATGTAAAGATATTTATGTATTTACATAAAAACACCAATTACATCAATTTTTGTCTATTTTCAAACTCAATATAAAAAATAAAAACACTTTAATTTTGAATATTTAACATTTTTTCTTTTGGTTGCACTGCCCCCATGTGGTTACACTCCGTTACTACACAGTAATCAGAGAAAGACACAATAATTTTAAAAACAGTCACACAACCTTTATTTACAGTTACTTGCATGAAAAAACAAAAACAATTAAAAACAACAAAAACAGAATAAACACATTTTGATGAGGTACAAGAGTTACACACTCATTCTATGCAGAAAAACTCCAAACAAACCCAGGAGGATTTCCTTTAACCAAGCATGCTGTGGGAGGTTTACGACACATTTCACCTCATTTAGGATTTAAACAAAAAATGAGCACTGTAGTGCCAAGAAGGAAAAAAAACAGACTTCCATTCTTTAAAACATCCTAATGACCAATAAAGACAGAAATGAATAAATCAAGACAGATTCAGGAGAATCTCAACCAACATGTGAATAAACTGAACTAATTTTGTTCAAATAGGGCTCAGAATGATGTAAACACACATTTTATTAGGTAGATCAGCTTGTTTACTGTTGAGTTAAAGCATTAACTACTAACTTTACCACTAATAAAAACACTCAGGTCAGGTTTGGTTTGGTTTTCTAACAGTCAAAACAACAAATTCAACCCCATAAATTAGAATACAATCGCACATTTATCAGTTTTAAGAAGTGAAACGGTTTAGTTTGAATTATTTCTTATATTTTATTTTAATAATTGTGTTGTACTTTCCTGCGTTTTGTATTTACTGTTCAGAAAATTTGTGTAGTTTGGTCATTTTAATGTTATTTTGTTTAACTATTGTTTGTTTTTAGCAGAGCAGATGAAAAAATAACCCTTTGGCTAATTCTACTGCATTTAGACACGTTAATGTGTACGTTAACGTGTACTGTCCCTGCCAAATAAATAAAAAAATATTCGACTCATCCTTCAAAGTTGAATATTTTAAGATTTATTCCTGTTTGTTTATTACATCAGAGCAATAAAAGAAGATTTTAATCTTTTAGTCTCTTATCAGAAATCCAAACAAGGTACTAAAGCTAACTGCTAAAGAAAACAGGTGCTGTATTAACATGCCAGTGGTGCTGTATTAACATGCCAGTGGAAAGTTGAGTGGAAGGAAAAAAAAAATCCAACTTATACATATCCGTGAGAGGATGAAGTATTGGAGTTACTTTGATGAATTACTGCATAAAAACAACAATAGATTTGATGCAATATTTAAAGCTAGTCACCAAACTTTATCTATACATGTTCCACTTTTTAGAGCTGAAATAAAACGTTTCAATCATATTCTAATTTAAAGAGATGAAAATGTTTCTGGAATTAATAAAGGATTATTTTCTTCACTTTGACACAAGAGATGTTTTTCCCAACGATGCAAAAGGTAAAGTAAAAAGAAAAAGAAACATTTGCATCTTTTCTGGTGGAAATCAGCAGCCAAGTTGCCTTGTTTAGATCCAATAAACAATAGTAACAGTTTGTAAAACAAGTTTAGACAAAGCCAGAAAAGAATCTCGATTCTAATCTCTTCTCCGTCTTTTGTTCTGGGAGAACAAACTAAAGCCGAAGGTTAAAAATAAAAATTGAAAAGCCTAAAATTTCAGCTCTCTGCTGACTTACGTGGCGCAGCAGGAAGTGGCTACTTCCGTTTCACAGCAGCAGCAGAATCCTCTTCCTTCAGGACAAACTTTTTCCTCAGAGCTTCAGAAATCAGCGTGGCGGAGTCTTCCTCCCTGAGCGACGTGCAACCGCGGCTGTACCTGGGAGACAACGCATCGTCAGCGCATCGCCAGTGGCGCAGAAACATGACAGATTTTATTCATGCCAGACTCATTTTACTCCATCTGTACCAGATCTTATTGTAAGTTTTTTTTCATACCACTTCCAATTTTGATCATTTTTTCCCCCCATACAAGATACGATTTGGATCGATTTTTATTTTTTGTACCAGATCTGATTTATTTATTTATTTTTTTCCATACTAGATACAACTGCAGTCAGTTTCCTTTCATCCCAGATTTAAATCTGATCTTGTACAAAAAAAATTGATAGAATAAAATTTTTTGTACCAGATTTGATTAAATTCTTTTCATCCCAATTACGGTTTCAATAAATTTTTTTGATACCTAATCCGATTTTAGATCAGTTTCTCATAAAAATCCGATTGATTTTTCTCGTATCAGATTAAATTTTAATCGATGTTTTTCCATCCAGGTTTGATTTTAATAATTTTCTTTCTCTTTTCTTTTTAAGAAAGAAATTAGAAATGACAGAAAATATTTTCTGAAAGTCTTTTTAGTCTGTCCTTCTGTTTGCTGTACGACGGAGCATCAGAGCCCTGCAATGAGAATTTTGGTTTAATTATGAGAAAACAGTCAAAATATCAGAAAAAAAGACAATTTTACCAGGAGAACGTCTTAAAATTATGAGAAAAATGTGCTTTAATGAGAAGAAAAGGTTTGATAACGAATTCAGTAAAAGTTCATGTTGGAGATCTGATAAAGCGACAACTTCCTGCTCATTATTTTCTAATATTACAGCTTTATTCTCGTGTTTTTTCACCTCTATCGGATCTGGTTCTATTCTGCAGGAAGCTGCAGGTGAGCTCTGCGCGCTCCTCACCTGTCTTTGCTCATCTTCATCTTGTTCATGTCCTTCAGGATGTCCATGACGTCAGCGAAGCTCGTCGACTTGGACAGCGACACCGTGTCTTCCTCCGCCTCCCTGAACTCCATACTGGGCCGGTCCAGGTCGAAGGTTGCCGACGCCGTCATGGAAACCGGCGGCAGCGGGTCAGGCAGCAGCTCCGACACGACGGAGACCACGTCCTTCTCGTCTTCCTCCACCAGCTCTTCGTCGTCCTCTTCCTCTTCGGTGACGTCGCTGATGACGAAGGAAGCGGGAGCGGCGGCCGCCGGCTGGAAGGAGGCGGTCTCGAACGGCGCCATGGAGAACGCCATGCTGGTGTCGTCGGGGGAGAGAAGTTCAGGGGTCAGCGGGTTGGAGTCTGGAGGGAGAAGATCAGATCGCTCCGTTCGGTCACTTATCACTGATTAGAGGAACTTTAAAAGGATCAAAAAGGGGAAAATCCACTTTTTTTTTTTTTTGTAGAATGGGTTGAAAAACCTCTGGAATGTAACCAATCAGCAGGCCCTGCGCCGTTACCTAGCAACACCAGCGGAATTCCGCCGTTACCTAGCAACCAAAGCAGAGCTTCAGCATGTTTGGTCAGATTATTTGGATTTAAAGTGACAGAGGCCCTAAAAATCACCTGAAAACATCTAGAACCGGGCAGAATAAAATCTCATTATCTAATCATGATTTCATGCTAAAAATGTAAAACATGTTTTGAATCGACCATAAATTGATCCTAAGCTGTTCTAGAAGGCATAAAAGGTCACATTTAAACCTGGGAAAATTAAGCTCATTTATGGACAAACATTAAATTTTTAAGATAAAAATTACATATTTTTACTCATGGTGGAACTCGATCACAATTTTTAAGTAAGTTAATTGCAGGTTCTGTAATTAAGCAAAGAAAAAAGTTGCTTTTTAATTTATTCCGTCTTATTTTAAGTAAAGTAATATTTGTACTAGGAATTAGACAAAAATACATGGTAACATTTTGTGTTTTTGCAGCATACTTAAAACTGCATTTAATCATATTTTAAAGACATTTTTTTAATTATTGACATTTATTGATGCTTTCATGGGACAAACTGAAGATTTCAGATCTGATTTCACACTTTTTTTTTATCCAATTTCATTTTAATCTAGTTTTTTGTACCAGATCCATAAATAAAAATAACATTTTAGATATTATCAGCTTATTTTTTTATTTAAAGTAATTTAAATTTATTGATTAAACAAAATGAAAATTCTTATTGTGATACGAAGTTTTTGATGATAAATGATAAAAGCCCTGCCCTAAGATCAGACAGAAGCTCCGCCTGCAGCATAGAGTAAATCCAACTACATCATGACAAATATGATCCTCAATATCAGATCCAAGCAGTTATTCAGTGCAATTGGAGGAATTTTAATGAGTTCAGGCTTTAAAAGAAAGAGACTGAAGCTGGAAGAAAGCAGGTAAACAAGCCGACAATGAATGGAGATATGGATCTTTTTAGGACAAAACTGGGAATATGATATGGAAGTACAAACATTTTTCCTAAAACTTTTTTTTTTCCTGGAAATGAAAACTAAGTCAAATTCTTCCAGGAACCTTTTATACAAATCAACCAGAAAACTTTGAAGAGAAAACGTTTTAAATGATCTGTCATGTGATGTGCAGCTGCCACAGAACGGTGGGGATAATCTTCCATCGCTGACCTACAAACCGGCGCCGAGTCACTGCACCACCAAACGGCTTAGAGGGAATCAGGGCGGCTGACTGGGCAGCAGCACAGAGTCACATGAGGCTCAGCTACAGGCAGCAAGAACAGCTAATGAGAAGAGTTATCAGCCTCTGAACAGCGGCAGGTTCATCCACTGATACAAAACCAGAAAAAATGTGACTTTAGTTTTATCAACAGTGAACAGCATCTGGATGTAACAGTTTAGTTTTATTTTGTTGTGACTTTTTTCTATTATACAGTTAGCTTTAATTAGTTTTTAAGAGTGTGTTTGCTAGTTTTTATTAGTTAAACATTATTTATTATTAGCTATTATTAATTAAATATTTAGTTTTTGGTATTGTTTAGTTATCAATTATTTAAATATTGTTCAGTTTTTATTAGTTGTTATTTAAATGTTCAGTTTTTATGAAATAAACATTGTTTAGTTTTAGATGAGTTTTTAGTAGTTTATTTTTTTAACACTTACAGAATTCAAAAACAACAAAGTGTTGTATTGCGATTATGTTTACATTGATTAGTTAATAAATACTCAACATAAAAATAACATTTAAAACAAATAAATATTCAGCTATTGTTGAATAAAGAACCAACTGGTGTTTTCTCCGTTTTTAGTTGGTTTTCTAAACACACAGTATAGTTCCAGTTAGTTTTTCCCACATTAATTACAGTTTTTATACATTTCATTTCACAAAACTGTTTTCTCAGCTTCAGGCTTTGTTATTTTGCTGGTTTTATTTTGCACAACTCTTTTCTGGAGTTACTGACCCGAGTCGCTGGCGACGATCTTGGCGATCTGCGCTCTGAGGCGGCTCAGCTCCTCCTGCAGCGCCGTGGTTCGGTTCAGCGCTGTCACGCCCGGCTTCCTCAGACCCTCCATCCGCTTCCCCTCCCGCCGGAAGTTCGGCACGGACGAGTTTCTGTGCAGAACGAGGAGCGGCGTGGGCCGCCACTCGTGTTTCAGGGGCCGTGAGTCGCTTCTGCAGAGAAAGGTGGTTACTTTTAAAAAGCAGCTGAAGACACGTTTGTTTCAATTTGTTTTATATCCCATGTACACTGATCCAAAACATGAACATTTGGTTGGCAAAACGTTTGAGGTAGAGTTTGATTAAATATAACTTTACTGTCACAATATCAGGGTTTATAAACTTTCTCCATAGTAAAATTCAAACACTTTTCAACCATTTTCAAGATAAGTCTTCAAACTTTGGAGAGAAGAACAATACAAAATAATCTATAAAAAAAAAAATAGACAGTTTAACTTCAGTGTTATATATATATATTTTATTACTGCTGTTAATGATGCTCATGATGGCTTTCTACAGCAGGAATGAGGTAAACTAAAGTTTTACATTTTAAAATGCTTCTCACTCTGCACACCGGACTAGTCTGAGAACAAAAACACAAATTTAACAACAATAAAAAATAATCCAACTTGTATTTCAATTGCACAAATCAATAACTCATTTATCCATTAGGATTATTAAATATTCAAAATAAAAAAAAGTTAAGTTTTCTCTCATTTAGCAAATATGAATAATTTTGGTAACTGACCACAAATAAGAAACGTTAAGTCTGATTTAAGTTCAGAAATGGAGGAAAAACAATGCATATGTCTTTTTATTAAGTGTGTAAAAATATCTGGCTTCAACTGTAAAATGATTAATTTGGGCTTTTAATCAAACATTAGATTGTACTTTATTGCAAAACTGTGCAGTTTGAATATTAAGCACTTTCAAGGACTTTATACAGAAATCAATCATTTTCTAAACCTTGAAAACTATTCATTTTCAAGGATTTTGTACTTTTATGCTGGTTTCTCAGAACCAGATTTGGATTTCGGACCTGACTCTGGCGTACGTCTCCTCCTCGTCTGCAACGATCCAGGCGATGTCAGCCAGGGTCGGAACCGACGGGCCGTCGAGCGGACGGAGCGAGGGCAGACCGGGAAGCTCCTAGTGGAGCAAGACGCGCCATTTTAACTCATCAAGAAGTGGATTTATTGGTTAAGGACAGCAAAACACAGAATCAATAAACATCCCAATAAAATAAGACAATATTTTAGTTCTATTATAGTAAAGAAAATACCAACTAAAACAAGTTTTGAATTAATAAAAGAGGCTCTGACCTGATATTACGCAGAATATTTGGCATATAAAATCAATGTGGGAAATAGAGTTAAATATCCTGATAGAGGATCCAATATGGGAAGAATTTGATTGGAAATTGAAAGTTAGGTATTTTTACATCCCCTCTTATCATTTCCAATTCGTAAAGGAACCGTCGACTGCATGTTGTTGGAGAAAACGTGGGGAAATCGAAGACAATACACACATATTCTGGGAACATCCAGTTATCAAAAAATATTGGAGAAATAGCAAGGTGGAGTAAAAAAACAAAAAAAACAATGCAACCCAGGATGTGAAGCGTACCTGAAAACATGCCCTCTGTGGAGGCTTTAGAGGAAGAGTGGAGCCTATCCTCCTGACGACGCTGCGGGCGGCTCCATGGGGCTTATTCTGCCAGATGGGAATCATTTCCTGCAGAATTAAAAATAAATAAAAACACTCCTGATCTCTCCTCATCGTGTATACCTGCTTTCTGCACAACTTTCCCACAGCAGCATAATCTTACTGTCTCTGTTTCCATGGTGATGGTGTGTCAGCCTCATTCGTTGCAAACCAAATCTTGGTGCAAGTATTGTCTGAAGAAGCAGCAGCTCAGTAAATAGATGTCATGTTGCTGCAAATGCCAATTCCTGGTATTAAACACAAAACTCACTGAGGTCAAATTCAAACAAATTAAAAAGAAAAAACTGTTACTAGTGTTTTCAGTTAAAATGATCTTTCTAATGTTTCATTAACCCATTGACACATTTTCCAAATGGGGCAAATTTAAGTTATTACAATATTTATACAAAACAAAAAAACTGTTTAAATGTGAAGTTTTATTTCAAACATTACCTAGGCATTAAAAAACAAAATAAAACCTATGCAAGAACTTTGTCTATTTTTTTTCAGTGCTCATAAACATACGTAATTTTAATAAAATAACCAAGTTACAAAAAAGTTAAATAGAATAGATACTTTATTATTTTTTAAATTTTATTAAAAAAAATTATACAAATAAAAAATAAAAATAAAAAATGTACATATTGATCCTTATTTAAACAATGTACACCGATTTTAACACATTAGTTATCATGTGTGAAGATATCTCAGTAAAAATTCAGAAGATTTTGTAAGGCAGTTGTTTAAAAAAAATATTCCCAACAGTCCTAGCAATAGTTTGGAATAAAAACAATATTATTATTATTTAAATTATTATTATGTTCCATGTGCTGCACAACATTATGACCTTATTTTATCTCCCCACATTACCAGAGACCAAGTCACTTAGCAGGGAAAAAAATACAATAAAAAGAAGTAATTTCATTGTATTTTTTAGAAAATTAATAAAAAAAATATTTATATATACACTGTTAATATTTTCATTAGTAATGATATAGTCTAATGTGAGTCGCTTTCGGTGGTGCCAGAAAAGGATATTCACTAGAGAAAAGTGTTCGTTGCGATAAATATTTCAACCGTTGGCAGAAAGTACGAACAGCCCCGGCCGGGTGGCTAGGCTAGCATAAGGAACCCACAGTTAGCATTCGCCGCACCCGATTGACCCTAAAGGGTTTCTTTACAAAGTGCACTCGTTAAGCTGAACATTTCTGTCTAAATTTCACTCTAAATCAAGAGAACAACTTACGGGATATAAAAGTTGAATCGTGAGAGGCTAACGAACAACTGCCTCTGAGAGTAACCGCTTCTCCTCTGTTGACGTTTGTTAGGCCGGAAACCTGCGTCTCCCTGTCCTGTAATCTGATTGGCTGCAGCAGGACCGGCTTCCTTTATGGAGCAAACCGAACAAAGCAAATACAAGCTCGCCATCTAGCGAGAGAAATGAATACTGCAGGGTGAACCATGTTAACTCATCCGAATCCAAAATATTCCAAAGATTTGTATCTAACAGGTTTCGTTGAGTTCATATCTTATGATTCTTTAATTTTCTAATGTATTTTTTCAGCTGCTTTTTGTATTATGTGTTCCTTATACATGTTACCAAACATAAACACATCTTTAGATGTACATTTACTAAGCTTAGTTCAATTTCTTTAGTTATACTATAACATAAAATTACAACAACAAACAAAACTTAAATTTATTTTAAGGCCATATTGTATTAACTAGTTTTATGGAGCCAAATATTTTTAATTACTTGTATCATAACTGATTGTAATTTCTGTTTGTTTAAGCAAAATAAACAAACAAACAAAACAAACAAGATCTCTAGTTAATGAGATCTTGAATCTTAAAGTTAAAAAAAACATTAAAGAATAAAAGGTATGTAAACATATGGGTTTTATTAAGGTAATAAGAAAAATAAATCTAAAATTGTATCTGGAAGTAATTTTTGTAAACAAGACAAAATTAATTTGTCATGTCATATAATGTATGCAAATATTTTTTTTCTGTATAAATAGGAAAAAGAATGGGCTGAAACACTGAGCCTTGTGGTATTCCGTAAAACAAATCTGGTAAGAAAAACAAACGGGACAAAAAATAACTTGTTTTTCAACAATAATCTCTGAAATAATTACAATCACTGCTAAATTATGATTTATGTTACCTTTTTATTTCAGTCGTACAATATTCCACATGGTTAGAAATTACGATAATCAAATTGTGTTGAAACATTTAGTGTAAAAATAACCATAATATTGTTTTCTTTCATACTTTCTTTTCAAAGATGTTTGAATCTACAAGATGTATCACTCCCATCTACTTTATTCCGCGTGTCTAGAAGGGGAGGGGAACTATCTTGACAAATGGCGGAGTCGGCGCTCCTGTCCTGACAGGGAGGAGCCTCAACTTGTTTCTGTTATCTGCAGTGATATCATAACCCTGCAACATGAAGGTGCGCTCATGTGACAGCCGCTCATCCCCGTCCTCGGGCTGGACTCAGGTCTGTAGAGATGCAGCTCACGTTCCCCTCTCTGTTTCCCGTTTGTTTTCATTCTGCTCGCTGCTGGGTGTCGCTTGCTTCTGCAGTAGCTGCTGTCTAGACCATTCTGTGTGATGTCGTCTGAATTTCTGACTTCCTCCACAGCGATCATGTTAACACCAGCTTTTACAGGAAACAAGTTCTTGCATGACCTCAACAGTATGACTGAAGAATGGAGGGAAATCACTAAGTGTGTTTTGGTTACTCTCTGTTGCTAATAAACCACCACACAGAGGGATGTGAGCCCGGAATACCAAATGAGGGCTGCAATCTAATGTTTATTATATTGTTATTTTTGGCTCTTATTTAACTGAACTATATTATTTGAAACATATTCGACGATTAGGCTTATGGCCGAATAATGTTGGTGCTGTTTGGCTGCCAAAACAACAATGACCCATCCATTAGCTCCACTTGACCCCTGAGGGTGTGTTGATGTTTAAGTTATGAAGTAGGGCCTCCTACACCGGACTGGTTTAGGCAGCAAATCCCCCACATTCTAGACTTTCATGATATCTGAGGAATTTGAAGGCCAAGTTAGCAGTTAAGCTAATTGTTGTGCTTTAGAAGTGCTAAAATTGGAGGTATGACTGTACCTTTGCAGTAATGCAGCTAAGTACCTTCTGAAGTGTATTGAGATACATTATAGGTAATTATATGTTCAAAGTATGAGCAGCTGTAAAATGCAGACTACAAATATTTTTCCATCATCTGGCGCCCGCACTAGTGGCGCCCCTAAGCGTCATATAGCATATATATGTTTTTTGCACCACTGTCTCTGCAGAATTACTTTTCTTACATGTTCCCCAATGAAGTGACTCGGTCATATAACAGTTAATCAAATTAATTGTGATAAAAATAATCCTCAGCTAATTACTAGTCAATTAATCATTAACTGGAGTATAGAGACTCAAAAAAGGGAGTTTTTCTGAAAGAACAACACAAATATAAACATTTTGCATTTAAGATGAAAAACCCTATGTTCTACCCAGAACTGCTAACGTGGCAGTTTTAGCTTCACTTGGTTCAGATTATGTAAAATAAATAGTCTTCTTTCAGGTGCATTTTGCTATCCAATTATCAATGCATCAGCTCAAATGTAGTGATGCTAAGTCAAGAAGAGAGAGCTGTCTTTGCTATAAATAATCAGGCATTAACTAAAAGAATGCTATGCTATTGCATTTTAGGCAAGAAAATGTTTTTTTTTTCTAATATACAAAAGGAATTGAATGGCTTTATTATTTGCATTTTATTGTATTTCTAATATTATATAAAATAAGCTAAAGTGGCTAGCAAAAAAATCTGCTGAATGTGGCAATTTCTTTATCTGATTAATTGTCAGAATAAAATAATTGTTTTCTGTAGCTCCACAGACATGCATGATATCTTTGTTTTAGCACCTATATTAGCCAATGTTAGTCAGTTTTTATCGGTCCGATAAGTAAAACTGGACCAATTATCAATATTTACTTCCCTTCACTTATTCAAAAGCTTTGTGCCTGATTGGTGAATGTTGCAGATTAAATAAAGGATTGCAAAACGTGATTCATAAATTTAGCTAGCAAACTAAAATGGTTGAGTAATGTTGCAGAAATGTTTTAATTCAGCCACTTTGTAGCATTTAAGGTCCTGTCACATGTTTCCAGTCAGATTAATAATAAGCCTCCAGGCTCTTACAAAACCTTCATTTTAGTGTTTAAGCCATTCAAACGTGGATTTTCTGGTGCTTTGGATCATTTTCCTGCTGAAAAGCTCTCAACTTACTGGTTAGACATTTTCTCTCTTGATTTTCTGATAGAGATTGTAACAAATTATCCAGACTCTGGGTGATTTGTTGATTATTGACTGTGATTTATTTGAGTAACTTTGGTTTGTCAGCTAATCCTGGGAAGTTTCCCAACTGTTCCATGTTTTCTCGGTTTGTGGATAACGGCGCTCACTGTGATTGATTGGAGATCCAAACCCTCAGAAAAAGCTTTCTACCATTTCCAGGCTTAAAGGGAAATTGTTTGTCATCAATTCGATTCAATTAAATTCACAACAAAGGTCATTTAAAGGGCATCTTACAAAAACAAATCATTTATATTCAATCTTACATTCATTCCAATTGATCCTAGATATTTATTATTCAAAGTAGTTTACAAAGTTTTGTTTTCTATCTAAGTTATTAACTTGCAGTGTTCAAGCATACTGAGCATGCACGTGGCAAGAGTGGAGAGAAAAACTCCCTTTAACATGAAGAAACCTCCAGCAGAACCAGAACAAGCGGCCAAGTTGGATTATTTTCTGTGTTCATGAAGAGTAAAAAGTTAAAAGCAGAAGAACCACAGCCAAACCGAACGCCAGACCTGATGTAGCTTCTAAAGAGCAAAGGAAGCAAAACACTGGCAGTTCAAATAACAGCAAATAATACAAATTGTAGAGCAGAAGAAGAAGAAAGTGAGAGTAAGTGTTCAGTTTGACCTCCAGTAGGCTCAGCCTATGGCAGCGTAATTACAGAGATACATCAGAATAACTGAACTCAACTGTCTGAAAAAGGAAAGATTTAAAGAGGAAGTATTATGTAAAATGATCTTTTTGAGCTTTACATCGTGTTATAATGTTTGTCCCTCATCAAAAACAAACATGGAGTGCTGCTTTGATTTTTTTTTCATGCACGTTTGTGGAATCCTTTAATCTCCATGGCAACCATTCGACTATGCAAAACGCCTGGGTGGACCTAGCCCCGCCTTCAAGGATGAAACTCCTCCCCCACTCAGCTCCTTCAGACTAGCCAGCAGTAATTAGCAAACACCTGGTGGAGCAACTGAGCTCATTATAGGAGCTGCTGCTCAGTGAAATGCTGACAAACACATTGATGAAGGGTTAATAAAAGAGCAATGTTGTTATTTAGATCAGGACATGATGTGTTGCTTCTTTGCCTATTCATGTTGTCACACAGGTTCTACTGAACTCATTTCTTGATTCTTGCAGCAACCAGACCCATAAAATAGTTTAATCATGGTTCAAAGAAGGGAGCAGGTTGGTTTTCACAGCACTTCGCCTGGCGGCCTGGGGTTTCAGGCTCACATTGATTGCCAGGCTTATGAACTAATGACATGGGATGATTGGCAGTTTTGCTGAACTGAACGGCTGCCTCCGTTATTCTGACGAGCGTCTGGCTCACGTCCTCCTGCCTGGTGAATGCAGGTAAAAATCAGCTCACATTGTATGATTTTTCCGTCTCCTGCAGGTGCAGTAAAAGGGGCTAACCAGTTAGCATGGGGAACAAAAGGAGGAAGGACGCCAGCTGAGCTCCTGCACCAGACCAGAAAAACAGAAATGGCTCAATCAGTGAGACGGCCGGAGACGTTAGGAGCCGTCAACCTCAGACCTCAGGCGGATAAAACCAGGAGCGGCTACTTCTGCAACGTGAAGAGCAGGTATCTAAACATCCTGACTGGCTCATACCTTCTTCAAATCCAGCAAAACTGGCATCAAACATTTGTGCTGCAAATTTTTTTATTTGTGCCGCTATAATTTATAAGATATTAATAAAAGTTTCCAGAGGTCATGAAAGGTCAACCAGCCTTGCCCACATTACCCAAATCTAACAAAATTGATGCCAATCAACTCAATTATGTTTGTGCAGCAAACATTTTTGCTTGAGCTGCTTTTTCTTTGAAGTTATTAATGAAAGTTTAAAGGTCAACAGGTCAACCAGCCCCACCCACATTATCCACTCTAACAAAATCAGTGTCAAGTGTTGGAGTGGTAAATGTTTTTGTTCGTGCTGCGTTTGCTTTGAAGATATTTGGTAACTTATGGAAACCTTTTTAGTAATATCTTTAAAATAACAGCAGCACAAACAAAGAAATTTGCTGTACAAACACCTGACACCAGTTTTGTTAGATTTGAGGACGGTGGGGGGCGGCTGCTCTGGGCCGCCATGGCAGCACCATGTGGGTGAGAGGAGCCCATCTTGGCAGGAAGTGTTCGACGACTCCCACTCCACTATAAATAACCCACAGCCGACTGCGGATGCTGCGCTGCTCACACTTTGGCTCTCCAAGTCCGAAATCCTTGAAGCTGCGCCTCAAAATAAAATCTGTGAAAAAGAAGTCGACAAACGAAAAGATACATGAAATCCAGCAAATATTGTCCAATCTTTGTTCTTTTTTGATGCTATTTATCAAAAAAGAAAATAGCATCCAAATCTTATAAATTATTTTCCAATGTTGCTGCATTTAAAAAAAACAACGTCTAGTTTAGCTTCAAGTTTATTTTCAGTTATAAGAACAGGATTTGGTTTCTTCTGGAACAATTTGTCGTCCAGGAAAATTTGTTATCTTGACATTTATCAAACATTCTTCTCTTTTTTTGCATTCTCCACTTTTTCATGTTCAGGTGTGCAAAATAAATTGTCCAGTTTTCTTTAAATTCCCTTAATAATTTCCTTCATGAAACAGAAAACTCATTTTCATCCTAATCCCCTCAGAAAATTAAGTTTAAAACTTGGACCAAAACCTAAAAGTAGTCCAATGTGGATCAGAGGAAAGTATTCATAGTGTAAATTTCCACAATGGAGTTTTATGAATGCAAACTAGTAGTGTGGCACATTGCTCAGGTGTTGAACTGTTACATTGGTAATAAATCAGTTTATATTGGTAATAAATCAGTTTACATTGGTAGTAGATCAGTTTTTATTGGTAATAGATCAGTTTTTATTGGTAATAGATCAGTTTTTATTGGTAATAGATCAGTTTACATTGGTAGTAGATCAGTTTTTATTGGTAATAGATCAGTTTTTATTGGTAATAGATCAGTTTACATTGGTAGTAGATCAGTTTGTGTGTCTGCGTGTCTCAGGTTAGGATCCAAGCTGCCTGCTGGTGTTTCTCAGCCTCCACGGTTCGCGAAGCCTCCCTGGGAGAATCGACCTCAATCCCACATCATGCAGAACGCTGCGGCCGGCGCTGCGCATAGCAACGACCCCGTCGCCGTGGGCCGACCCCTTGACCATGTCCCCCACATCAGGAACCCAAAGCTGAGGCAGTACTACCTGCAAGGTGCTGCTGGGCCGCATGATTTCAAATTTACTTCAAATTCCTTTAAACTACTTTGAATAATTAGCTGGGCATCAACTGTTTGGGTTGATAACTGAGGTTAGTTGGAATGTGTGTTGGACTGAACTGAGATTATTATTATTATTTTTCTGAAAGTGCTTTGAGACGACATTAAACAAACTGAATTCAGATTAATTAAAATTTGAATATTATTTAGATCCTGGTTTCAGCTTCACGGAGAGGAACAGGGCCACTGAAAACAGAGTAATTCTGATTTTAAATCAGATTTTAATTTGTTTGTCACTGTACACAACAATAAACTCAGAATTTATTTTTATTTTATTTTCAGAATTTTGACCTCTTTCCTGGAATTTTGATTTTTTTTTTTCAGAATTTTGAAATCTTTCTGAGAATTTAGACTTTTTTTCAGAATTTTGACTTTATCAAAATTTTGACTTTGTCAGTACTGATATTTTTCTCAAATTCTGATTTTAATCTCAGTAATCTGCCTTTTTTCTTTATCCAGAATAAAGTTAGAATTTCTTTTTTTTAGTGGACCTTATCCTCTTCCATTCAGCTTTGTGTCCTAAGCACAGTTTTTACCCAGAGTGCCTTTAAAAATTAAAACAAGCTTAACTTTTTCCCTCACAGGAACGGCGTGGGAGCTAAGCAACGCCGTAGTGACTGCGGAGCGCGTTGGTTTACCAGCAGATGGCAGCACTGTGAGTCTGTTCTTTATCACATCCAGTGGTTGTTACAGCAGCTCCTCTACTGAAACAGATGAGCCAACTGATAACTGGGTCATTTATGTAACATCTCTGTGTGGTTGCTAGGAACAGGACTTTTGGTTTTGAAATGCGTCTTGAGTTTTATGGGCCTGTAAGTGTTGCATAGGACGTGTCCAAGGTTCAGAGTTACGATTCAGGTCCAGCAGTTCTGCGACACCATGGGAAAAACGAGTCTGTTTAAGAACTTCTTCAGTAAATACAATCGAAGGAACGCACTTTCAGGCTTTTACTCAAAGGTACCTATCAGTTTAACTTTTAGGATGTACTTATATTGTATTTATGAGTTAAAAACAGGAAGCTTGGATAGATTTTTTATGTCTGGTGTGACAAACCTCATGTTCTCACACATTTAGAAATAGAATAAATAGTTATTAGAGCCGTAAAACATTATATTTTGTTCTTTGAACCTCTATAGCAGTAAAATCTGAAACATCTGAAAATCTGAGCTATATCTTGCTCCTATATAGCAAGATATAGGAGCTTGCTTTAATTACATAACTAATTAAAATTGCAGAAAAAGTTCTAGTTATAAGTGGAATCTGCCAATAGAACAAGACATTTTTCCCATCTTATAGAAATACAAATTACTTTGACATATGCTAAAAAAGGCTTCATTTAAAAACTACAAAAACACTTAAATCACACTGAGTTTAAAAGTCTGCTATTATAAGTTAAACATTTTCACTAGCAGATTATTTCACTTATTACTAGAACCTTTTCATCAACATTAAGGAATTGTTACCTTAAAATAACCTCAGGTTTCTTGCTGAAAAGTTACTTGTAAGTTAGTTTTATCTTATTTCAAGTGTACTAAAATATTTGCTCTAGAAACTGGACCAAAACACTCCGTAAATTTTGTGTTTTTGCAGTGCGTTTTATCGTTTAAAGCTAAATGCTTTTGGAGAATAATTTGCAGGCACTTTGCGTTGCTCATGAATGCTCTTATTATTAATTATTTACCACTGAAGTGTATGTTGAACGGAGATATGTCATGAGAGGTCTAAGTGCTGCAGGGCGGTAACTTTCCATTTTAACTTGTCAGGGAATAGAAAACTGATTCACTGCAGCAGTTAGACACTGAGTGACGCTAACTGACCGCCGTATTTAAACCACCTGCAGATGTTTTACATTTTCTTTTTATTTGCCTCCCAGCACCAGTGAATTGCAGAACACGTCAGACAATGAATTGTGATGATTAATGACATAAGCATGACTTTTATTGTCTTTCAACTGAAAACAAACTGTTATTTATTGCATTAGCAAAGAGGAACATGTGAAGTGTTTGAACGTTAGGTGATAAAAACAGACCGGAAACCATTTTGTTGCTGCTGGTTGCAGGGTCTCCCCGGGGACACGGTGTTCAGCGTTTCGTCTACGTTCAACAGCAGCGATGGATCCTCAGGGGACAAGAGCAAAACTTCAACACAACTCAGCTCTGATACCAACGTAATAAAAGAGGTATGAGCCAGCTGTTAGCATCTAATGTCAGCAGAAATGTGGCTTGTGTCGATTTGTAATGCAAACTAGCACTTCCCCCGCTCATGACTAAAATACTCAGCAGGAAGTTACTCCCTTATAGTTTCCATGCCTAACTCAAAAGATTCAACTTATAAATAAAAGCTAATATTATTTTAAAGGGTATCTATTATGCAAAGTTCACATTTTGCACATTTTTGTGCTTCCATTTGGGATTCTACTGCTTCTAAAAACAAACCAGGCGATTAAAAAACCCACCCACCTGTTTTTTGGCAATAAATTGGTTTTTGGTGATTTGAAAACGAACGTTTCAAAAACTTCTCAAATGTAACATCACAAATCAGCAGGCACTGAGCTGTGACCTGGTAACCCCAGGGAAGCCCAGCCTGTTGCCCGGCAACCCCAGCAGAATTCTGCCCGTTGCCTGGCAACCCCAGCAGAGTTCTGCCTGTTACCTAGGAGTTCAAGGACATTTGGTCAGCTGGTTTTACAAAAAGACAAGTGCTTTGTTGTTGACTTTCCAATCAGAAACTATTTGCTGCATTCTTGTAAGTTGTGCAGGAGTATGGAGCTAAATTGGGGCCATAAGGAAAAGAAGAAAAAAAAATTAATCAAAGAAAAACTTAACAGAAATTTATATTGAAACTGAAAAAAAAACATCTTTTGAATCTGAAAAGTAGAGTTGGACTTTTTTTCCAGTTTCAAATTTGTTATTTTCTGTTTCAAAACATTTTTCATTTTCAGTTTCAGTTTCAATTTTTTATTTTTTTTTTTACAAATTTATCGCTCCAATTTAGCTCCATACAGGAGGCTCCACCTCTGCTTTTCAAATCAGAGCCATTTTCACTGGGAGAGTAAACTAGGGGGGCGTGGCCAGCCGAAGCTTATTTAGAATTAAAATGACAAGAAACATTAGGCAGAAATGTGCAGACTAAAATTTAATTATCCAAGAATAATTTTGTAAAAAAAATGTAATGAACATTTCATTTCAGCTTAGGATAAGTTTTGTATAGGTCTATCCCAACCTGTTCAAGACAGCATAATATGTGACCTTTAATGTGATATTTTGGAGCATCGCAGATAAAACAGCCACTTTACATTTACAGCCCTCATCTCTCTCCTGTAGCTCAGATATGACTACAAACACAGAGAGGAGGGGAAATGCCAAAAGAGGAAGTGATCCCTCCTGTCTTCGCGGTTCACCGTGTGTCCATGTCAAAGTCAGAGTTAATCTTATCATGGCTTCCTTTCTGAAGCAGCTGGTCTCGAAGAGAAAGGACGCCTCTGTCAGTGGGAAATCCTCTCAGCTTGAACTGGACTGCAGGTCGAAGGAGAAACCGGAGGCAGATGCAGAACAGGACTGTTTGGATTCGCTCCCAGCTCAGACTCCGTCCCCCTCTCCAGAGGCTGAATATGACAAACTTCTTGTAAGTGGAATATTTGCTGCATGTTCTGCATTTTGCTGAGAAGTGTCTACAAGTTGTAGCCTTTTAGAAAGAAGTAGTTAGCACGCAGAGATTGTTTATTAGCAACCAATGCACCTGTTTCCTTATGTCAGAGATTTATTTACTTCTGATTAGGGCTGAATCTATTAGTTGGATTAATCGTCAGAATAATTAACTACTGAAATAACTGTTAGTTGCAGCCCCACTTGTGATGGTGCATCATGTCTGCCTTGTTATTTGAAAACTAACATAATTAATCCCAATACAAAGCAAAAGAAATCTGAGAAAAGCAAAGGTAGTCATTTTCTGGGCCTATAAACTTATCAGGATTTATAAATAACTACTTGAAGAGTAGTTATTTGATTTTACATTTTAGACACGTGAAGTAAACATTTTGGAAAGCATGCAGACTGCTCTGAAGGGACACTTAGAGGCTCTAACACCATCCGTAATAAATCCTGAAGGACTCTTGGCTGAAGGAGTGTTTACAGGCTGGGATACCTGCCAGAAGTAGGTTCGGGTTTGGAGGTATTACTGCTGTCACTTTAACTGGTTACTTTACAGCGTCGGCACCTGAGCTGGATGTAGTTTTTTATTCCCGATAAATAATGTGCTGCGCTTCTTTTTGGAGATTTTTTTTACCCTCCTTATCGTCCTCCATATTGTGTGTTATGGTAAATACGGGTTCCTGTCTTGTTTGTCACAGATCGTGCTGTTTTCAATGCTTTAATTACTGTTCTGACTGTAGATATGGGTAAATTCAGAGTAGAAGCCTTTCAGAGATCAGTATTGTTTTATTGTAGTTAGAAGAATCATAAAGTCCTTTAATCCAAGGTGTCATTTTGGTTAACTAACTTACACAAGCAGAGCCGGTCCAAGGCATATATAACATTGAATAATACAAATTAAATGCAATTACTCATGGAAAAATTATTTCTATATTATTTGTTTACAGTTGTTACACAAATAATAGGTTAATCTCTTCCTGCTGTTGACTGCTGCCACTGTTGAGGGAAATATAAGACATCAAACTTTTAAACTTGTTTACTGTAAATTTAGTTTTTATCAGCTGGTGTTACTTTCAGATAATTAAAATAATATGGCTCACTTAAACACCACTCTCATTTCAAAACCTTTTTTTTAGTTTGCTTCTCCTGTAAGGTTAAAATCAACAGCCATAATAATACTGGTGTGATGTAAGCTAATAACAAATGACGCTAATGATGTGTGTTATGTTACCACAAAGAGTAGCTTAGGAATGTTGGCATGTGGGGCCCCAAAAGGCTTGTGTCTGCCCTATACATAAGCTATGAATCAATGGAAAATACCAGGTTCTTCTATCTTAAGATCAAAAAGATCATCTTGTTTTAGTTTAATCCAGGCTGTAAAATAAGCCTGTTCATGTGACTGTGCTGCTGGCAGGATGTGGAGGCGGTGCCGCTGCCAGATGGGCACCTCTGCCTTCTGGCTCTCCCTCCGGAGTGCTGCCAGGGCGAGCGCCCGGCCGCCATGTTGTATCTCAAACTGTTCTGCCGTTACATCACCGACGGAAAGGTGAGGAACGACAACATATAAACTCTGATTTCAGCTCTGTGGACGTCTGAAATCCCGTCTCCGTCTGTCTCTGCCAGGGTGTGGTTTCTGGTATCCTGGTGGTGACGCCCACTAAAATCTTCTTCGACCCATCCAAAACCCATCCGCTGGTGACGGAGCACGGCTTCGAGGATTACCTTCTGTCTTGCGCTGTTGACAGTTTGGCGTCCGTCTCTTTCTTCTCTGATGTTTCACACATTCACTTCAGCGCCTCCCAGCAAAGGTCAGTGCTGTTTCACAAACGAGATAAACGGTCCAGTTAGGTTGATTAATGGCTTATTAGATTAAAACTAGTTCCATTCGACCAACTACACCATTTTCCACATTATTATGCACATTGGATTTAAGTGTCATAAAGATTAAATTTTTTGTTGTGCTATTAAATTTATAGATGGTGTTGCGTCTCAGGACTCTGAATCAGTGTGATTAATTTCAGAGACCTGGGTTGATTAGTTTGTCAGGTGAGCTCAAGTAAAGGAAATTTACTTAAGAAAGATGTTCCACATTATTAAGCAGGCCACAGGTTTCAAGAAATCTTGGAAAGAGAAAGGATCTCTGCTGATGAAAATCATCAGTGTAGTGCCATATGACAAGGTATGAAAACATTAGATATTTAACGAAAACTGAAGCGTTATCATATTGTGAAGAGATTTGTGGCTGATTCAGAACAAAGATGGGTTTGTGCAGATAAAGGCATAATGAGGAAGATTTCTGTTAGACAAATTCATCAGATTAAGAGAGCAGCTGCTAAAATGCCCTTACAAAGCAGCAAACGGTTATTTGAAGCTGCTGGTGGAACCTCAAGGTGTCGGATCCTCCAGAGGCTTGTTGTGCATGAACCGACTTCAGCCTCCCTTAACCAGGCTCACAAACAGAAACGGTCCCAGTGGGCCCAGCCGTACATGAAGATTAATTTTTAAACAGACTTGTTCACTGATGACTGCTCTGCAACCCTGGATGGTCCAGATGGACACAGTAGTGGATGGGTGGTGGACGGCCACCACGTCCCAACCCGGCTGTGACGTCAGCAAGGAGGTGGTGGAGTCATGCTGTGGGCCGATGGGGAGAGAGCAGGTTGACCCCTTCAGAGTCCCTTAAGGTGTGAAAATGACCTCAGGAAAGTATATGGACTTTCTGATTGATCACTTTCTTTCATGGTTCAAAAAGAAGAGCCATACCTTCAGTAGCAAAATCATATTCATGCATTACAATGCACCATCTCATGCTGCAATTAATATTACTGTGTCATTGGCTACTATGGGCATAAAACTCCTGGTGTGGTCACCATCCTCCTCTGACCTATTGAGAACCTCTGGAGTTTCCTCCAGCAGAAGATCTGAAGGTGGGATGCAGTTCATATCAAACAGCAGCTCTGGGAGGTTTTCTGACATTCTGTAAAGACATTCAAGCAGAAACTATCCACAAACTCACAAGTTCAATGGATGCAAGAACTGTGCAGGTGATATAAAGAAGGGTCCTACGTTAACACGTAACTCTGTCTGTTAAGATGTTTTACACTGAAATAACTTTTGATTTTAGTACCTGTGACCACTTAATGCTGCACATTTGAAGAATGACCGTTTGCAGTTCATTATAATCCATTAAATGTTTAGAAAATGTGCATAATAATTTGGAACAGTTCATTTTGAGTTTTTATTTTTGAAAAAAATACTGTTCTCATTTGTTTGTTCAGTAAAATTTGTAATAGTTCATGACTTAAAAATTATACTGACCATCATTTGCATTGACCATTTAGGAAAATCTGAGAAAATATCACTTGCATAATAATTTGGAACACAGTGTAGAAACGTTTTCATGTACTTTAAGAGTTGTAGTTTGGCTGCAATCCAGCAGAGGGCGTAGCTGGTCACCCTTTTTAATTACGGAGACACAAAGATGGCGGGTGTTCTGTCAGATCAGCATACATTGTCAGATAGTCATAGCTCAGACATGTATACGTTGTCATTACCATATGATTTTATTTAATCAGCAACATAGGATCATGACGTAGATCATCATACACTTTGTTATTAACAGTTATATGGCATCCTGACTTAGCGGTTAAGTAGGTTAATGAGTTTTACACGGGCGTGTGTTGTAGTTGACTGCAGCTGCAGCCAGACCTGCTTTAAATACACTTTGAAACCACGACAACGCATGTATATCTATATAGTTATCACATTATGTCATATTATAAACAATTTAATGACTTATTTTCGTCATAACTTGTTGCGTATGCTGAACTGACAACGCTGACGGTCAGACTTCTTAATGCGCATGCGCGGGCATGCGTACTGACTGCATGTATGCTATCCTGACAGCGTATGGCTGTCTGACAAAACAGCGGCGATGTAGCAAAAGAAAAACGGTCCAGAGTCCGGTTTCGTATATAAAATGCACGTTATGGGGTTCTGTTTTGAAATATAAACACCTGACAAACTCCTTAAGTAACATTATGGGGGGGAAAAACCCCATAATGCCAATAAGCCAGGTTATTTTAAGAGCTGTCGTGAGTTAATGCACCTCATTTAGCGAAGTTTTAACCTTCGGTCAAGAGCAACTGCAGGCTATTTCTGTACGAGTATCTCTGTTCATGAGGAATTAAGTATTTCACATAGTTTATTTTCCTCTTTTATTGTTCTATTCAAAACATAAGAGATTCCCGGTTGATTGTGAGAAAACAACAACTTTCTGTTTATTTGGTCAATATTTATACTACAACGGCGTAATAGGGCTATTGTAGATGGAAAAAGGGAGTAAATTTCCGACAAAAACAAGGATATTTTTATTAGCTACAAGTATCTAAAATTTGCCAGAAAAAGCTCAGAAATGTTTAAGTTAATCTAGGAAATATTTATGGAAAAAAAGAATTGGGTTAGAAAAGAGTTTCAAAAGTAAAAAAAAATTAGACTTTTAAAACTCAGAAATTTCCTCTTTTTCTAGAACATTTTCTAGCTAATTTTCAACTATTCAAACTCAGAAATTTCTTTGTTTATTCTAGAAAATATCTGAGATTAATCTTTTTTTTACTATCTGCAATGTCCCAAATACACAATCATATAATTCACCTGATAAAATAATATTTTAATTTAACTACTTTTTATTCAGCATATTATAAAAAATTAGTTATTTATGTTATGAAAAGATGGATGATTTTCTTGTTACAAGAGAAAACTGGTTGATCGATAAGCTCAGCCAACTTTACATTCAGTTATTAATTGATAACGCGCCTCCTTAGTTAAAAAACAAAAGCTAAAATAGCTGATTTTGTTGTTTTCATTGCAGAAGGAGAGGAAAAGCAAAGAACATATTCCAGAAGCTCAAATCCACCAAGAGCCATGGAGGCAAAAAGCCGGAGGATTCCCCCCCGGCGCTGGTTTCTGCGGCTCTGTCGCTGCTGCCCAGTCCCACCCTGAGCCTCACCAACCAGGTTCCCCAGCAGGACGAGGCAGACAGCAGAGACACGGACGATGTGGACGGGGGTCTGGACGGCGGCTCGCTCAGGGTGCTGACCGAGGAGCCTGTGGGCGGCCTGGCCGTCCTGAGCAGCGCCGCCACTTTCTGCTGCGGCGGACCAGAAGACACGGAGAAGTCGTCAGAGAAGAGTCAGACTGAAGGTGAGGCTGGAAGACATGGCGTTTTAAAAAACTGAAACCACGAAGCTCAACAATAAACTCAGCTTTTTTTTATAGGTTAGATTTTTTTTATAAGGATAGGTTCGGTTTTTATAGGATACTGATGTGTAAATCATCCCAAAGTTAGAAATGTTTAGTGTATTCTAATCAACTGGACCAGGATTTGTGTCACTCTTTCTTTAAAAAAGTTTACTATTTTAATTTATCATTGTTAAAAATAACTGTTTTCCATCTGGGTCTAACTACTGGTGGAAAACCATCTGCTCTTTTACGTCTGTTGGTTCATGTTGGCTTCTTCTTCTCTGGACGTCTATTTGCCTTCCAGCTCCTCGAAGGCCGTCGGCGGGAAGTCTCGGGGGTTTGATGTTCGTGCGACTGCGGGTTCAGTCGCCTGCGGGGAAGAAGAGTTCAGCTAAAACTTTACCCAGGAGGGACACGTGGCTCGCTCTGACACAAGAAAGGTACAGAAATGAAAAACAATACCTACAGCAAAACCCACACACAAAATATGTTAAGAAATATTGACTTTTATAAAGGTTTTTCCTCAATTTTATTCAATATTTCTCACTTTCGGTTAGCATAAGTGCTAACCTCTCACCTTCTGATTGGTGTGGGTTGAATGTTTATTGTTTTGTAACTGAACCGAAAACACCAAATTCCACGTCACATCTACATGATAAGGTTGTCAAAGTCAAGCTAGCATAACTGAACTACTTCCCTCACTATTTTTTCTCCTAATTAAAACTTTTTCGTGACGTGTTGTAGCAAAGCTCTGTGTCCCTTTTCTTTTATAGATCAGGCGTACATTTAAGATTTAGCGCATTTTGTTGGTAACTTAACAGCTAAAACCAATGCTAGTCATCGTTAGCTAGCAGTTTTTGCCCTCCAGCAGGAAATGGGGTTGGGATCCATGCGAAGTCACGCTGCAACTGGTCTATAAGAACTGATGGTTAATGTTGAAAGAAACTTAAATGTTTTGCTTTTGACACAAAGAGATTTTGTCAGATTTATTTGTTCTGCTTTTGTTTTTTTGTTTTTTGTTTTTTTTGTTTTTTGTTTTTTTGTTTGCATTGCATCTCTGCTGTTTTTACTAAAGTAAATGAATGATTCCAACTCATTTAAAGTCACCACTTGTTAACAGGTGAATTTTTAACTTTTTAACATGCAGATTTGCTATTTTTTCCTCGTTCGAATAAGAGAGAAGCTCAGGAAAAGCAGACCTGATATTAAATGCTGTCTTCCTCACAGCAACGTCTCCTTTCTGCTGCAGCTGTCGCTGTTGTTTGTCATCCCAGTAATCCTGACTCATCCTGCTCTCCCTGCAGCTCCGACGAGCTGCGCTCCTTCCTGCAGCTTCGCCGGCCAGACCTGCGTCTCCTGGACGGGGAGGAGGAGGCAGACCACGAGGAAGAAGAGTTCGTTCTCATAGAGGACAGAGAAGAGGAGGATGAAGAGATGTTTCAGACGCTGCGCGGCTCCGGAGACGACTGGGAGGTGAGCGGGAACCTTTCCTACCTGTGGATTAAAAACCAGAGGAGCTAATTTAGCTTCTGTGTTTCTTCTTTGGAGTTGGTGTTGATGGAGGAGAATAAAGACAAGCTGGGCGCGATGATCGACAGGGAACCCGAAGGGGTCGGTAACGTCGTGGAGAACAGCCGCGTTCTGCAGGTTTCACATGTCAGAGAGGTGAGCGACGCTCCGCCATGTGATCCCACTGTTGACACAAAGCACACATGCACTTTGAAAAGGCTCGACTTAGTTGAGCTCAAAGGTTTAATTACTGCTTTGTTGCTTTTAATTCTCTTTAAAACTTAGTGAAATTGTGATTACATTAGCGACAATCCACTAATCGATTAATCTGTTGGTTATTCTGTATAATATTGGAAATACATTCATGAAATGCAAATAAACAAATGATTTAATTCCTCTACCAGTAAGGAACATCTTTAGTACGACATCTTTTTAACTTAAATGCAAATTTTTGTACAGCTTTAGCTGAATTTCTGCTCTGACTGTGTTGTTCTTTCAGCAAATGGCCTTTTTTGGGGTCTGTCTTACTTCAGTTCACAATTAATCAACAAATTAAGTAACTGACAATTATTTCAATAATCACTTAATCATGATTAAGCCGATTAATAATTTCAGGCTTCAGTGAGCAATGCTCTGTTATTTGATCCGACTGCTGAAGCACAGACTCGATTTAAAGGTTTTACTGCTGCTGCGTTTCTCTTATTTCACTTTAAAATGTAGAAATTTCAGATAAGTTACGGTTATGTTAGGGCTCCGACAAATTATTTATTAATCGATTAGTCTATTGGTTATTCTGATGATTAATCAGACTAAAAAAGTTATTTCAGATTTTTTAAAGCAATATTAGAAAAACATTAATGAAATGCAAATAAACAAATGATTTAATTCTTCTATGATTAATCGATTACTAAATTAGTTGCTGATTATTTCAATAATCAATTAATCATCCCTCCCTTATTGATTAATTATCTGCAGATCAACTCATTTTAGGAACTCAACCAGATAAATATTTCACACTTTTTGACTTTAAATGTTAACTTTGTAAAGTTTATGTGGGAGATACAGTCAAGGTTTGTAATAATTAAACTTTTCTGGCTTGTGTAAACAAACGTTGAGGATTAAGTTCAAATAAATGAGGTCAAATAAAACATTTACAATTTGTTTTTCTTATTCAACCTGAAAAAAAAAAATATAAGTTAAAATGTTGCATAAAATCCCTGAAGTTTTTGGTTTTTAAGTGGTAAATGTGTTTTTTCCAGCTGTGTAAGGAGCTTCCTGCCAGGACGGTGGGCCGCGCCTGGCAGCTCGCTTACAGCACGTCCCGGCACGGCGCCAGCCTCAAGTCTCTCTACAGGAAGCTCAGCAGCACCGACTCTCCTGTGCTGATTGTCATAAAAGATGCTCTGGATGAGGTAAAAACTGTGACAGAAACTATAAATGTGGTGCCGTCTGGTTTTATCGGCTGTTTTTGATCGATTGTGAACGAATCCATCAGCTTTTTGGGGCCTTCCTGTCTGATCCTCTGAGACCCAGTGAGACATTTTACGGTACTGGAGAAACCTTCCTGTTCATGTTGCATCCTCGTTTTAAGGTAAGCTAATAAAAGAGAGGCTAACTGGAACAAACTGCAGCTTTTCATGTTATTATTAAGGGGAAACTTTTCCTTGTGAGATTTCATTATAACTTAGAGTAGATTAGTATGGAGGTTACCAAAGAGCATTAAACTTTATTATCACTTAATATATAACTATGATATATTAAATTGTATTTTATAACATAATTTTTTTGTATTATAAAAATTTATATTTTTATAATACAATTTTGATTATTAAAAAATATATATTTCATATTAATCACATCCATTTTTTTCTTGTCAACCATTTCAGTTGCATTTAAATAAGTTATTTTATTTAAATGTATTTTATTCTATTTTTTTTCCATTTCTATTCCCCATAGCGCCCCCTGGCGGCCCCAGTTAAAAACCCACTGTATTAGAAAGCCCTGTAAAGCTAAAATATCTGTGCCTTTTATTTATTTTTTCGTCTTGTATCATCAAACCTTTTTCAATGTTTTTTAAAATTTGTTTTTAAATGTTTCATGTGTTTTTACTGTTTTCCTCTGCTTATCTGGGAAAATGTATCAAATGTTCATTTAACTCCAAACATTCTTTCTTTTTTACTTTTTTTCTAATTTTGCTTGTCTTATTCTCATTTTATTTTCACTAGTCCATCAAAGCAGCTGAAAATGAGCAAGGCTGTTAAACTCTGAAAACAATACATCTGCTGTCCAATTAGGCATTACATTAATTAATCGCCTGATAAATTAAAACAAGCTCTATAATTCCCGTTTGCATGATTTTTTTTTTCTCGTTCTTCCAAAAAGCTGGATGATAAAAGTCTACAGAGTCTTGCTTTGGTCTTGTTTACAGAGACTTAATAATTCATGTTATTTGTTTCTTTTGCTGTTTATTTATTTTGGATATTTAAAATGTGTTCAGAGCTTCAGGTGGACAGGAGAAAACTCCTTCTTCATTAAAGGAGACCTGGACTGCTTCGCTGTTGGCGGTGGAAGGTAAAAATGTTTTCAGCTTTGCATTTCGTCTGTTTTAGGATGAAATAATCCTTTATTAGTCCCACATGTGGGAAATTTAGGCTGCTTGGCAGAAAAGTTGGAACATTCTGCAGGGTTTTCATTTACCACTTAAGCCATTTTTTAAAATACAACATCAGAAATAAATAAAAAGATGCAAATAAACAAATAATTCAGTTACTTTTTAATAAGAAAAATTAACATTTTAGAATAATGTAAGAATAATATGTGGCAGCTTGTATTGAAAATTAAAATTTACAATAAAATACACCTAATAAAAGAAATATGTAGAAAATAAGTTTACTTGAATGCTCAGTTTGCTGTTCTGTTGACCTTTGATTCTGTATACAGATGTTAGCAATTAATCGATAACTATATTAGACAATTATATCAAATCAGTTAGTGATGATTAATCATGTTTACTCACGATTAATTGATTGCTAAATTATTTGACATTTATTTAAAGAATCGATTAGTCTTGATTCATCGTTTCTAATTTTGGTTAATCAATTACTAAGTTAGTTGACGATTATTTTGATATTCAATTAATCATGATTAATTGTGATCGTGAGTAATGACTTATTAAATTAGTTGATTAGTTCAGTAATTGATTAATGATGATTAACTGATTACTAAATTACTTTAATTTTAATAATTAAATGTAAATTGCGTAATCATGATTAATCATTACTAAATAAATTGATAATTATTTTAATAATTGATTAATCATGATTAATGGATTTACTATTTTTAATTAGTCACAATTAATCTTTACTAAATTAGTTGACAATTATTTCCAAACTCAATAAATTATGATTAATCAAATAATTGTTTTACTAATTGTGATTACTTGGTTAACATTATTTCAGTAGTGATTAATCTGATTAATCTGATTAATCGTTCCACTGCTGCTGCTCACCCAGCCTCTGTGCGTCTCTCTTTCCCCCCAGCGGTCACTTCGGGCTGTGGGTCGATGAGAACCTGTATCTGGGCCGCAGCAGTCCCTGCTACACCTTCAACAACTGCTGCCTCTCTGAAACAGACGATTTCCGCATCATGGAGCTGGAGGTCTGGACGTTCAGCTGAGGACATGGCTATTCGCCCAGAAGAAGAAACTCGTCTATGTAGATCACGTCTATATAGATGTATATTACCAGACTGTCCTCAGCCAAACTGAGTGCTCTTAATGTAAATTAGCATCCTCATATTGTTTTATAATTGGACATTAATACGTGTAAATACAATCCTGCCTTGTTAATGCATGACTAATGTTAAGATACGTACGAGATCTGAGGAGTTCATCTGCTCTTCATCAGCGCTGATCATCATGTCTGCGGTTTTTCGTCCAACTGGAACGGAGACGATGCGTTTTTTCTGTTCTACGGTAAAACGGCATAGAAACTGGACGAGCGTCATCACTGCTGCTAAAGACTGACTGATTCAGACATCATTCAGTGGGTTAATGCATGGAAATCTGCACAATGTGAATTTGAATGGTTGTTTCATGGATCTGCATGGCTGGTAAAACGTTTGCTTTGACTCGTCATCACCTGCACAGACGCCATTTTGTTTAATGACGCCTACAAACTATGTTTTGTTTAAGTTGGAGTGATTATATACAATGAAGTATTACGGCCATACTAACAAAGTAAAGTCATAGTACTATGGTTTTATTATCAATACTATGAATAAAGTACTACTAAATTAGTTTATCGATTCATCTATTCAAACTATGAATAAAGTCATAGTATGAGAATAAAGTCATAGTATGAGAATAAAGTCATATTTTAAAAATAAAGTATTACAAAAATGAACTCAAAACAATTCAAGACCAATCATGACTTTATTCTCATGACATTTTTATATTGCAACTTTATTCTTGTATTATTTTGATTTTATTTCAGTTTACTCTTATTATTAAAGGCCGTTGGAAACAAATTACGAGACTTGACCCTCATATTTTCATTTTCTTAGCGTGGCCCTAATGCTGTCGCACTTATATGACACAATTTGGTTTAAAAGGCAAAACTTAATTCACAGCTTTGAATTTATTGGTAATTTTCTCTAATCAAAACTCTGCCTCCTAATATTTGGTTAGACATTTCTTTCCAGCTCCAGAGAAACGACACTTTTGCATGGAAACCACAGATTTCCATGGATTAACCCACTGAATGATGTAAGCCAGGCAGATCGGTCAGAGTCTTGTAAATCTGGATGGATATTTGACTTCTCCTTTAACGCTTGTGACCAGAACTGTTTAAGGAGAAAAATAGACTCATTTGTATAGAAAATGTGTATTTATTATGAAAAAATGGCACTAATAGTTCAGGGAATAACTCGTTTCTCCAAAAGGCTTTGCACAGGAAACTGAAATAATTTGGTTAAAGTTCTGGAAGGTTTGTAGTAACCAACTTGTTTTATACTCAAATGTAAATTAATCACATAACTGAGGCATGAGATGAAAACAAAAAAGTTTCTTGTCTAATACAGTAAAGCCGGCTCTATACCCAAAACATCTTTACAGTTAACATCAGTTTTGTCTCCTGTAAATATGAAGCAAGTGGAATAAACGTGAAACAACGCTCTTTGGTCTGATCACATTAATATCTGCACACTACACATTTTTATACAATAAATGAAAGAACAAAATCTATATTTTATGTACCAGAGTTTGAGTGTTTTGCTCCTCCAGCCACATCGGCAACAACATCAGGCGTCCCCCGGCTCGGAGAGCTTTCAGGCGACGACGTCACAAAATGCACGAAACACGGCTGGAGCAGCTCTGAGCGCGAAGACGCTTCAACACGGCAAAGCCAGGAGGAAGACCCACTGTCTGCACAAAGGTTACTTTAACCAGGGCTGAACGATTAATCATAATTAATCAATCTATGAAATAATCAACTAATTTAGTATATGATTAATTGCCAACTAGATTACACTGCGATTAATTGATCGGATTGATTAATTTGATTAATCGAATTAAATGCAATTAATTTCTGAAATAATCGTGAACTAATTAAGTAATTAATCATTAACTGGTGTATACAGAATTACAAAAGAACATGTGCACATCAGTAATTAAGCAAAAACTGTAAATAGTATATATACACATACATTCACTTCATTTTAGACAATAAAATGGTTGCTTTCCAATTATAATTTTCATTTGATTAATGATCTGTTTATATTGACCTACCAAGAAATGTGTTGTTATTGATTATTGTCCAGTCCTATGTCAGAATAAATTACAGATTACTGAATTTGCAGCCCTAATTTTACCACAAAAACTGTTTAAGTAAATAAAAACTAAGCGGAAAAAATGAGAAAAAAAAACTTTTTCTGCTGCAGACAGATGAGAAATCTTCTCTAAATGCTCGCCGGTGCCAGTTGCTGTGAAATACACCGTTACTACTGGGTTATGTAGTCCTTTGCTTTCTCCAGGCCCTCCTTCAGGAAGTTGATGTACGTGGATGTGGAGGGGTCCTCGAACCCCCCAGAAAAGCTGAAAGTTGCCCCTTCGTCCTCTGGTTTCATTGCTGTTTGGTCGAGGAAGTAGTTGGCGTTGATGTGGTGGACCTGAGGAATTCACAAGAAAGCCATTTCCGTTCTTATCTCTTCAGGAAAGGAGGATGCATGTCCCTGAACAACAAACTAATACCAAGAGTCCAAAGCAAAAATAGTTCAGGGCAGTTTGGTTACAGAACAATGAACAATTATCATTCTCAAGGTTATTTATAACACTGGACGCATGCAACCTGCTGCAGATTCTCCCAACATGTACTTACTAATTAACATTTTGACACGAGTCGTATAGTGAATATAATATACTGTATTGATCCCTAACGGGAAGTTGCTTATTAGTGCACCACTATCAGATAAAAGTAAGTAAAAGCCATTTCAAGTCATTGCAAGTAATTTGTAATGAAAAATTACATTTACAATAAAATCTACTTTCTAATCAAATAAATGCAGAGAAACCAAATCAGTTGACTCGATATTTACAATGGTTCCATTGGGCAGCGCCACCAACATCTCCACTGGGAAGCTGTACTTCTCCAGATGTAACTGGGCCTTTTCGCTCAGCGCAGGGTTCTGCTTGTCAGCCTGAAACAGAAGCAAACAGAGAAGTTGTGTGGCTGCACAGCAGCCAAGTGGTTTCACTGGTTCTCCACTGGGGGCTCACCTGCATGTTCTCCAGCTCTTTGACCAGAGACCAGCTGCTGATGAAGCTCTGGTTGAGCAGAGCCAGGACGGGCGAACTTTCCAGGACCGTCTCCCGGAGAGTTCGCCCCGAACCTGCAGCCATTTAAACACAAACTGAAGGTGAAAAAGGCAGAAAAACCTGTAGAATCAAGAAATAACATCAACCTGTCTGACCAGTGGTGGGGATAATTCTGCTAATGTGCTAATAGCGGAGCTAATTTTTAGCTTACCGCTTTAGCTTTGCAGGTTTTCTGACCAAAGCCCTTCAGTGGTCAGTTAGGTAAAAATTAACAATAGCTAGCTCAATAGCTACAAAACTGAAACCACGAGTAAAAGATGCTAAGTTTAGCATGGTTAAAAATACTGCTTAAGGATTAGCTTCAGCTAAATAACGTGGTGATGTAAAACTTCACTTTTAGCAGAACTAGTGTTCATGATTAGAACTTTAAGGTTGTGCAACGACTTTAACATGGTCAAAGTTAGCACTTTAGCATTAGCTTCCACTAGATACCATGTTGGTGTAGCTCTTTAGCATTAGCAGAACTAATATTTATGATTAAAGCCACTGGGTTGTGTGCCAACATGCGAGCCAACGTTAACACTTGAACATCAGCAGAACAAATGTTTGTGATTAGAGCCCTCAGGTTGGGCGCCAACATGTGCGCTAACTTTGTGTTTTAGCATTAGCTGTCCTTGCTGGAAAGTGTGGGTGAAAATTCCTCACTCATTGACAGTTATCGTTAAAGCTGGATGGCTATAGTTGCTAATCTTGTAAAATTAGCTCCACATTAGCGACATCACCTCAGCAGGACTGATCATCTAAAGCTCCCCAGAGCAGAATCGAATGGACCAGCTTCTTCTCCGATTCGGCTCGCTCAAAAGCCTCTGCGAAAGGCAAGTAGGGGACCTGCAAACACACAGCAGTCAACAACAACCCACTGCTGCTGTTCAGCCTCTCTAATGGACGTTTACCTTCTTAAATGGGTAGAAAGTGACCTCCAGGTGGTGGGAAGCTTCCTCCTGACTGATCGCTGAGGTCCAGGGAATTTCCTCAAAGACGAACTGGATCGGTTCGCTGCGTCCGTCCCGGCTGTCAATGACGTTTCCATCCTCGTCCACAATGACAGAGGGAGTGGAGGGGCCTATAGACCGCAGTTCCAACTGCAAACAAAACAGTTTTCTACTGACGCTGACCTACAGTGGATCTAAACAGGGCTGTTAAAATAACCAGACTTCAACCGTTTTTCATATCTATACTCAGATCTGCAGGGGGAAAAGTGCAAGAATCAAAAAATTACAATAATCTGGTTACTTTAGTACAGAACAAAATTAGGACCACCGAAAAATTCTGACTTTAATCTCAGAATCCAACTTTTTCTCAAAATTTTGATGTTAAACTCAGAATTCCGAATTTAATTTGACATTTTTCCAGGAATTCTGCCTTCTCAAAACTCAACTTTGTTCTCAAAATTCCACATTTAATCTCAGAATTCTGTTTTTCTCAGAAATCCAACTTTTTCTCAAAATGTGGAGTGTGGAAAGTGCAGGTTTACAAATCCTTAGAAGAAACAATATGAAGACTATAAACATTATACCAAGAATATTTGGTTATTTTTTTGGATTTTGACACATTGACAGACTTAGAATTCTTGGTTTAAGGTCAAAATTCTGAGAAAAAAATTAATTTTCAGTTAATGAATTTCTTAACAGAATCAATATTAATCAAACAAATGTGTGCCAAATATGCAAAAAAATTAGCTTCATAAGAATACAACAAGTTAATTTCTATCAATTAAGTTTGATTTTGTTAATGTCAAACTTAATTGATAAGGGAAGAGCAGGTTGATCTTTGGTGATTAATGGAAACTTGAAATACTTGCTATCAATAGTTTCAATAAAAATTAAACTATAGAAAAAATTTATATAAAAACAGTTGCTTGTTTGTGGTCTGAATTACATTTAAAAAAGTAGTCAGGTTAACTTAAACAATGAAAACTTTTATCTACTCAGCTCAGCAGGAAAAAACAGGAAATGACTAAGAGATTAGACAGTATTTTCTATTGTTATAGAGCAACGAGAAGTGATTTAATGATTCCTGCATGCGGGAGTAAACGTTCATTCATACCTGTGGCAGGTAACCGATGTCCACCTCCATGTTGCTGCTCTCGCTGGCGCCATACAGCCACTCCATGTCCACGTTCAGAGACCTGCGGCACAGCAGGACACCTCACACTAGTTGCATTTCCTTTACAAATCAGCGCAAATGTCGAAAAAACATAACTGCGGTGTTTCCATTAACTTAGAAACGCAATTAAAATCACACGTAACTCCATAGACATAAACACGTAGACCCCTCATGGAGCGGGTCGGCCCGTTGCTGCGATACGTCACAGCGTCCGCCATATTGAGTGTGGAATATGTGCCAGTAAGCTAATACAGGTAAATGGACCGAACTTTATAAAGTGCAGTTCTACAAAGTATTTTAAATTAATACCTGCTATTGACACATTTTCTCACACACATTAATATATTTGGCAATAAAAGAAATGACTCAAGACAGTTTCTAACTTTTGAGAAAATTATTTTCTTGTATTTATTTTTATACATTATTGAGAAATTACTTTTGATTTATAAATCAGTCATTGTCAAACATTAAATTACATATTTTTTCTTACTTTTTTCAGAGAATAAATATTTATCACAGTATGCCAACTCTGCTATTGACAGCAAAGAGTTAACATAATTCTAACAGAGTAAATATTGTTTATGTCATTACATAAGCTGTATTAATACACTCATACTTCAGATTGAGATATTTAAAAATACACAAAAAGTGAAGGAATAAAACATTTTATTGTACTGGGAACGCTGGTCACAGGCTTCAGTCTGCTGGTCTCACTGGGAGAACTCAATGACTTCTGAGACGTCCTGGTTCACAGGCTAAAGCCAAGGATTAAAAGAGAAATTATACAAAAATGTAATAGAAAATACATACATGTTTCTTTCACATTCAGAAAAAGCCATTTTCAGCATGTTGGGCTCTGACTCGTAGCATCTTTATAGCTAAATACCGACATGGAGAAGCTGAGCTGGGAAACAGACTGAAGAACAGCAGCTCCAGCTCTGATCCTGACTGATCTTTCCTCACTAAATCCTCTGGTCTTTAATGAACTTCTCCTCTAACAGCGGTTTCTCATCAGCTCTCTCATTAGAAAACAGTGTGAAAACGTTAGCTGCTACGCTAACAATCAGCGGTTACTTCGGGCCAATTTAGCTACTTAGGAAATATTTTTCGGTTGTTTAGAAGCGAATTTCTGGCTGCAAAGTCAAGTAATTCTGATCTTTCATCCTCACCTGTGAAACGCAATGCCATTGAATCCAGTTTGTTTCGTAAAACGGTTGAAACGCACAGCACAGGACTTAAGGAGCTCCGATCGCTCTGCTGCCACATAGAAGATGGCGGACGCTGTTACGTACCACTCAGCGCTCCATGAGGCGTCTACGTATCCATGTCTATGAGTAAGTCTGTTTTTGCCGCGCCATCTTCCTCCTACCACTTCCGGCCGTCGTCTTCTTCTGGTTTGCGCCAGTACCGACATCCGGTTGTTGATCACGTGACTCTTATGACGCAAAAACGTATTTTGCGAAATACAGTTATTTCAATGCGGCCAAAAACCATCTCGTCCATGCGTCAAAAAATACAATTTATTTTTAAATTTACGTGTTTTATTTAAGTGAATTTATTTTCAAAATATCAAATTGCGCAATTATTTGGTCAATGGAAACGCAGCTACAGTAGCTGACGCCGATGTCTCCTCGCCAGCTGCTGACGAGGCTAATGCCTCTGACAGATGATGGTAATTGTTAATATAATTTCATATAACTGTTTACATCAGTCACTGCCATGATTTTTAATGACTTATCGCGTGACCAAGCCAATTCACATGTGACTTTAGTTACATTTCTTATTTAATGTAAACACCGCTAGCGTGGCCGAGCAGCACAGACGGAAAACACACAGCAGCGGCTTTTACCTGTTACTGGGGACATAAAGGTGGAAGTGACGGACGTGGGAGGCGTCTTTAGAGATGACGATGTTTCCGGTGAACTGACCCGGAGTGAACCAGAAGGGAAAGTTTGGAACATCATTGAGCTGAAACTCTGCGTGAATCCTGCAAGTGTGAACACAATGAGAGTCTGAGCTTGTATTACACACATTTCAATGCAAGACCGACGTATTAATATAGATTTGTGCAACGAAGTACTTGTACTTCGTTACCTATTCTTCTGGATGGATCTGTATTAAGGTTGATAGGACTGAAGCCTCCCTGAGAGCCGTTCTGTGTTCTTGTAATGCTCTGTGTACACTGCAGTAGCTATTATTTTATTTCATTAAAATATATATACATATTTTTTAAATTGGCGAATAAATAAAAAAAGAACGCAGAGCATTATCATTGCTCTTTGTTTTTGTCTCCTGTCATGGTGGCAGACATTGCAGCAGGAGCGACGATGAGAACAGTCTCCTTCTGCTTGGTTACTTCTTGCGCTCTGGACAGTGTTCATAATTGAGCATTGTTTACCGTTAATTGATGTGTTTAATAGTGCAGACAGTTGTGGTTTCTGACATTGGCAGTATGGGCAACCGCACAGGGCGTTATCTTTTTAGGGATGGCAGGAGACCTCTGTGGATTGTGCTACAGAGATGAAAGCAAAACAGAATGAAGAAGAGTTTGAATTGATACTGGTTCAATTAATTTCAGCTCTAAGTATTTAATATCGGGGTGTTTTTAGGGGAACGTGGATATTTCAGATCAATTAAAAAAGCGATTTTGATAGGTGCACTTAATTTTATTGTGTCATGTAGTGCTGGGTGCTGGTCTTGGTCTTGATTTGGTCTCAGGTTCAGTGGTCTAGACTACAACACTGCTACATGGCTCCTTGGTTCCATGTCCTCCCCTGCCCACCCTTTCAGTTGAATTTCTTTCAAAATAAATGCCACTAGTGGACAGTTACTAGCAAAGCACTGCATCCCTTTTTCTTTTATATATTAGACATACACTAGCCAAACTTAAGATTCAGCACTTCATGTTGACAACCTGACGCTGTTATGCTCCTAACAGAAAGCATTGGAAAACAGAAGCTGCTAGCTTCCTCACCTGAAGACGATGTCATAGTAAAAGTCGCTACTGGCTCGGATGCAGGCGACTGTTCCCTGCGGTGCAAACCTCGACTTGATGAAAGCCCGCGGGTGGAACATGCTCAGCAGGGAGTGGATCAGAACCTGCAGCAGAACCAGAACGTCGGATCAGAACAAAACCCAAACTAACTCAAACAGACTGATCTGGAGCGCTGGATCACCTCTTTGCCCTTTGGAGTGGGAGGGTGGTACCGATTGTTGGGCAGGTAGCCAGTGAAGATGTTGAGTTCGCTGGGAATCACCCACCATGCGTCTCCCGGCTCTGTTTTGCCCTTTGGGGGCAGAAACACCCGGAAGTGCCCGGCAGGGAACGAGGAGGAGGGAATGGCGGGGTGCGTCCAGGACCGGAGGCCACTCAGTGAGCTGTGAGAAACCTGCACAATAACGATACTGGTTCGTACATTTCAGCACCTTCTGGATGTTTTTATTGAATTTTGGTCGGGGGTTTACCCCGAGAAAGCCATCGCGGCTTTTCGTCATGGAGTCCAGCAGCAGAGGCTTCATTCTGGCCTCCAGAACCAGAGTCTCTCCGTTTGGGTCGTCGATCACATCCTCTTCCAAATCCACAGGCGCTGTGATCCCTGCAAGGAAAACACAGTTACAGCTTCTTGGAGAAGTACTTACATCCCCTAAACTTAATACAACCACAAACCTGAAGGTGTTTTATTGAGATTTTATGTGAAATGTCTGATTTGATTTGACTGACAAAAACAATAATTAGACTTGATCCATTATGCAAAATTTGCATTGTACAGATTTTTGTATTTTCATTTGGGCCTCTTCTGAAAACAGCCAAAGTATTTAAAAAACCAAACAGCCGTTTTTGGCAATAAATTAATGTTTTTTGGCAACATGAGCATTCTAGCAAACTCTGGATTCAATACGTATTTCTTGAAATTAACTAAATTAACATCTTTTCACATTGATGTAATTTGGCAGTGTACAAATAAAAAACTGTTTTGATTTGACTGATAAAAAATAATATCCAAAGGGGACATATTATGCAAAATTTACGTTTTCATACTTTCATCTGGGTTTCTACAGCTGATAAAAATCCAACCATCAATTTTTTGGCAATAATTTAATGCTCTTTGGTGTTTAGAAAACAAGCTGTTTCAAAAACCTCCTGATTGTTAAGTCACATTCGCTGCACCGTTGCCTAGCAACGCCAGCCAAGTCCAGCCCCGTTACCTAGCAACCCAAGAAGAACTCCAGCAAGTTTTTGGTCAGTTGGTTTTACATGAAAGCATAATAGGTCACTTTTAAGGTCACAAATCACAGGGAACGGGTTGAATATTGTAGATAAACAGAAAGACTAAAGACTGGTTAAGAAATGAAAACAGACAGGTGAAAAGATTGACCTGTAAGCTTCTCTGCGATGGGTCTGAACTCCTCAGGACTCAGATAGAGGTCATGGTCTGTGTCCAGGGAGGAGAAGAGGAACAGGCCTTCGACACCCAGAGTCTGAACCGCCTCTTCCTGAGGAGCAACACGGATATTTATTTACATAAAAACAATTTAAAGATCACTAATCCCGAGCCAAAAGCTGGGACACCAAGTCATGACATCAGCTGAACTGAAATACTCCAGGGCACAAATAGTCACATGCTTAGATCATGAGTGTAGGCACAAAAAACATTTATTTACAAAAATTCAGCAATTCTATGGAGGAAGAATAGAGCCACTGAAAAAACAAGAGAATTCAGATTTTTATACAGATGAGCATCTGGGAGCAATCAGTTAATGAAAGAGACAGGAGAACAGCAAACTTTCAAGAGGAACGCATCTGTAGGAGCCATTTATCCTTTCTGGTGTTTATCGCCACCAGGGGGCGTATTTAATTTTGAGTTCTGAGTGTCTGATGGGGGGATGGGTTATTTAAGGTCAATCATGATTCTGTTCAGGTGTTGTTAATAGGTAGAGGCAAACAGTTTTCTACTGTGCTTGGTTTGGATGTATGTCGAATTTATGTGGATCTTAAGGAAAACAGTAAGACAATGGACATTGTACTGAAAATAAATGACTATTTTATGTCAAACGGAAGATCGGCATCATGAATCTTAATTGAGCGCACGTAAATCCAACGCCTTTCAACAACAACCACCAGTAGCCTAAAATATAGGATTTTAGCCGCTACAGCATCAAATATCAGGGATTTTCTCACTTGGCTGAGGATGATAGAAACCTGAGATTATCATCATAATTCTGAGAAAAAAAGATTTCAGAGAAAATAAGTCAGAAATTCAAGCTCAAAATATGAATTAGGAAAAAATGTCACAATTCATAGATTATAGTCAGAACTCTGTTAGTCTTAATCCGGATTTCCCCCCCAAAATTTCTAAAATTAAAATCAGATTTCTGATAAATTCTAAAGAGTCAGAATTCCAAGAAAAGTCAAATTCATTTTTTTATTTTTTCCTCAGAATTCTGAGAAAATCAGAAATCTGAAGAAAAAAGTCTGGGTACTGAGAAAAAAAAGTCTCAATATGGGAAAAAATAAATTTAGAAAAAAGCTTAAGAATTTGGAGAAAAAAGTCAGAATACAAAAAAGGTCAGAAAGGTTAATTCTGATCTTTAATTTTTCCACTGAATTCTGAGATTCTATTATTTTCTTCACAGAATTCCAATATTAAGATCAGAAACTTTGGGGAATAAAGTTATAATTCCCAGTTTAAAGTCAGAAATCTGCAGCGTTCGTTGTGCTGGATGGAGCCTGAGGAAACATTATCTCCAGTCTGACCAGCCTTTCTGAAGGAGATGCGTGTCTGCCAGCAGCTCTACAATGGAGGGAGGCTGAGGAGGGGGTGCAACAACAATTTGGAGCCAAACTGCTGTGGACTTCAGGATTAGTGATGTTTTAGCAGCTGGCAGACAGACAGACCTACCCACCCAATAAAACCGCAGCGGGGCCAGAAAACTGCTGAAGGGACTTTTAGGGGCGACATGTCAGAAAAACAGCGAGGAAAAATAACAAAAATCACATTTTTATGATTAATCCCAGGTCATTAAACGCAACTATGATTATCCATAGTTGCGTTTAAACGCAACTGAGATGTAAATCCCAGAAGTGGATCTTACATGACGCCTGAGTAGCTGGGAGTTCTGGTAATATTTTATCCCAAAACCAGCCAGAGGAACCGCGCAGACCGCCAGCAGGGTCCACATCCCTCCGCAGAACCAGGCTCCATATCCCGGACTCCTCTGCCCACTGTGCCCGGTGCTGCGCGCTCTCTCCGGGGTGCTTTTATCCACGTCTGCGGCCATGCTCGACCCCGCTTCAGGAGCTCATTGAAGCCTAATTAGCTGCTAAACCTGCTGCAGGCAGGGCTTCAAATAATACAAAGAAAACAACCGAAGAAGAAGAAGAGTTCGCCGGGAGAGGCGACTCGTTTCCAGCTGTTATTTCTCCTCCTGTCTGCACAGATTTCTGTTTCCACATCCAGACTGGAACCATATGGATGCGGTTACACGAATAAAGTTACTACCGCTGATCAACACGATAAAAACCGGATGCTATGCAAATGGGGATACAAAATAAAAGCCCTGATGATCGAAAGACCATTGTGGGTACACTGAAAAAGAGAATGTACTCCTTTTTCTATCTACAAAAGCCCCAATGTGCCGTCATAGGTGGCTTCTTTTAGTTTTTGACAGTTTAAATTATTTTATAGGATCGCTTTTACATGAGCCATAAAATAAATAAACACACTGTGAAACAATTAAACATATTTTTAACTAAAGTTTTCTTTAAATACTTTTATTTAAATTCATTATCTAAATCAGGGGTGTCAAACTCCAGTCCTCAAGGGCCGCTGTCCTGCAGTTTTTAGATGTACCACAGGTACAAAACACTGGAATGAAATGGCTTAATTACCTCCTCCTTGTGTAGGTAAGTTCACCAGAGTCCTGCTAATGACCTAATTATTCTATTCAGGTGTGGTGCAGCAGAGGCACATCTAAAAGTTGCAGGACACCGGCCCTCGAGGACTGGAGTTTGACACTTGTGATCTAAATATTTATTTTTAATTATTTCATGGGACATTTAATTGATGATTTCCTGGTGTATTTATTTATTAAATTATTTAATTGAATAATTTAACATGTTTAATTATGTATTGGTACATTTAATTAAGTTTTTGACAATTTTATACATTTAATTTGTTAATGGTGTATTTATTTATATAATTTTGCCATCCCTAGCACTCCATACTATCAATCAACTATGACTCAATATGCCTTCTTGCTTTATTTTTCTCATTGCAAATAAGCTTCTTGCCATTATTTGCACATTCTTATTGTTTGCAAAGAGATTTTTTTTAACTTTGCATATTTAAATCTATGTATGTCTGATCCATATTTTTTGTCTCTAAATTAACTTAAATTAATATCAACTTTATTTGCATTTAATTCTAGTTTTTTTTTTTTTTTTAAAGGCAGCTGGGTATTAATTTTCTTATGTTGTAAATTTGTCATTACTGATTAGTTTCTTATTCTTTTTATTTCTTATTGAACACGAATTGCCCCACAGAGTTAAGATAAAAACGTTGAGGCAAGCTGATCGCGTATTTATTTTGAAAATAAACCGGAAGTTTTCGCCGTACAACTCGTAAATATATGCACCTTGACGTGCTGGCTCGGGACTCCCATTTAAAGGGGCAGGGTCCCCTTGACCGTCCAAAGAATGTATCCTTAACAAGAGTCATTTACACGTTTTTGTGCCAGAAAGAAAACTGCGGTTATTTTTCAACCCAAATCAACCGAGGTGGACATTTGCTATTCCATCAGAACTGGAGAAATAAACTCTCCTGAAAATAATAAAACCAGAGTAAACAACTACATTTTGCTTACATAAATTCAAAATATAATACATTGATGTTTATAGGGGTAATGTGAAAAATATTAATATTATGAATTTATTAGGTACTGCAGTTCTGCATTTGAACTGAAATTTTAAAATAAATTTTTAAAATAAGTAAAATAGGGAATTAATTTGTTTAAAATCCTGTAATTTTACCAATTAAGTTAGCATAGGCACCAAGGACATTGGAAAAATAAACATGTTTATCCAATGTCTGCTGTTAACACTTGTCTTTTCCAGCAGCCATTGTACAGCGGATACAGGGTAAAACCACCTGACCAAATGCTGGAACTCAGTCGAGGTTGCTGGGTAACAGATCTAGGCTATGCTAGAGGTTACTAGGCAACGGGCTATGCCTGTTAATTTGTTACATTGCATTTCTAGACACCAGAAAACATGAAATTATTGCCAGAAATCAGCCTGGTGTTTTTTAAAGCACTTTTGATGTTTCTATAAGCAGTAGAGAAAAATGGAAGAAATGTGCAAAATGTGAATTTTGCAGAAAATATCACATTTAAATATTATTTTATCAGTCTTACCAAATCAGTTTTTTATTTGTATACTGCAAAATTACATCAACTCGAAAGTACATTAATAATTACCTTTAAGAATTCCTTGATTTCAGAGAAAACAAGAATTTTAACATTTTAACATGTAGTATTTTTAGTTTTTTGTTCCATGTTTACGTGGATATAGATGGCAGAAAGTTACAATCTGTCATAAAAAATCACAGCTTTGTGATGATAATAAATAACAGAAGGTTTCTGTTAAAGAGAGTCCATCCATTAAGCAGCATTCAGTCCATGTTTTCCTCCACAGGTTGCGTTTTCACTTCTACAATTTTCGGGGCGATGTAGGATCCCATCCCTGCGGCGCGCTCTGCCTCCGCCTGCGTGTACGGCTCCTCCCTCAGTTGCTTCAACCTGCAGACACTCACAGGTGAGCCGCCACACTCCTGCAGGTACAAACGTCTCTCCCCAGAATGATGCTGCCACCTACCGCTTCTTATGCACTTTGGTTTTGAAATGCTCCTTCAAGGACTGCATGTCGACAAAGTATCGCCTGCAGGAGAAGAAGTCAACAAACACATAGCAGAAGAGTCAGGCGGTCATTAATTATCTGTGACTTTATTTTGACTTTGCTTTGTGATGTTAATGAATAAATGTGTCAATAAATGCAACACAAGTTTCTACAAATATTTCTAGAGTCAGCAAGGTTTCAAGATCAAACCTGGAAAACCCAGAAAGGAAGGAAAGAAAGTAAACACGAAGGAACAAAGGAAAGAAGAAAGAAAGGAAAATCAGACCTGTTAGCTAACATTTACTAACAAACTCCATTTCTACATGTATAGAGGAAACACTCACGCGCAGTGTAAGCAGTAGTGTTGTGCGCATCCCGTTACGTCATAGTCTACGTCCTGACGCAGCAGCTTGGCCGCGGTTTCTGGCTTCATATCCGAGTGGATCTGGTCCAAATCTTTGGTCCGGCGCTTCGTCTTCCACTTCTTAGCGATGTTCTTCTTCTTGTCGCCCTTATGGTTTCCGGTCTGTTTGGACTTCCCCATGTTGGACCGAGTAGGACTGGAAAACACGACATCATTACAACAGCTGGATAGCAGGGACTCTGACGTCACATTCAAACAAAAATGCGTTTAAAGGACTACAAATGAGCTTAATGTCAGATTTAACCGTTCAGAACTATCCGCTTCGCTCCAAACATCACAAACAAACCAGAAGATAATCAATAAGTACAAATAGAACCCAATTTTATCTACAAACCCCGAAATAGACCGACATTCAGACTTTGCTTACCTTCTGCACGTGCAACCAAGGGGAGATAGAATGTATTTCCGGGTTATCGCGGTAGTTAATTTGTTCTCCTCCAGGGGGCGCCAAACATCTATAGTTAAAGTGAGGAGATAAATATAGAGCTAAATTGGGGCCATAAAGTTTGAAAGAAAAAAAAACTGAAATTACAAAAGATTTCAAACTGAAAAAAGGTTTGAAACTTTTTACTATTACTTAAGTAACTTCTTGGATGGTTATTTCTTACCTTTTCTTGGGTAAGTAAAAGGTGATACCTTTTACTTTTACATGTAATTTTTAGGTCCTCTGCCTATGTCTGTTCATTAAATATAGATGTATTGTTATATATCAAGCTTTTATTTTATGCAAATTTGAGACACAGAAATTAAGGTTTTCATCATCTGTAAGCCGTAATAATCAAGTAAGAAAGTAAGGCATGAAACAGTTCACTACCTGTGTAAATATATGGAGTTCCATCAGGGCCAAAAATATATTTATGTCAGTCTGTTGAAAAAAATTCTTGGTGGGTTTGATGTGCCAGTATATTTACCTTCCTAGTCTAGTTCGAGGACTCAAAGGAATAGTAGGGAAAGGACTTGGGGATAGTTCCACAACCACATGACATTTTTCATACAGCAAAATAACATGATGGGTTAAATTAGATAAAAGTAAAATGTTCATTCAGCAACTTCCAAAATACACAGGTTTTAATTTTTGAATCACTGTTAACATTTAGCACTGAATCAGACTCCAATGATAATAAGCTATTTAGCTTCACTTCTGAGGCACAATTAAAGTCACACATGAATAAGTTTGTTCACACAATGAGTAATTGGTCCCCCAACTACTTCCTGTTGTCTTCTTCTTCATGGTTTATGCCAGTGGAAACATTTTGTTGTTGATCATGTGACTGATGTGATGCATAAAACATGTTTCCATTGCAGTTTTGAAAAATAAACCAAAAAACCGCCTCATTCTAGTTTCAAAAGTTTTATTAACAAATGAGAGTTTTTTTTCTAAATTGGCATGTCTCCATTAAACAAAATTATTTTTAAAATGTCAAATTGCACAAACATATGGTCAATGGAAATGCAGCTTACGTAAGTTAAGTATGCCTACGTAATGCTAGGCGTCTAAGTTCATATAAGCAGGCATGTGAGAATATTTTTGGCACTAATGGAATCCCAATTTTGGAATATAGATATAACACTGTCACCTTCATAAAATAACGGCATAAGTAAAGTGATTTTGGCAAAGACAAATCACAACTATTTTATGCCAAAAGTTGATTTAGGTTAAAACATTTTTTTATTTAACCAAAACTGATTTTGGCATTATTTTAGGAAGGTGACAATATGAGTTTCATTTCTGAAATGAGGGAATCTCTGTCCACCATGTCTACAATGATTTAATTTTATTACAGTACATCTTTTGTTATACATGAAATGGCATTTGTACAGAATATTGTGCTTAAGGGCAAGTTTTCTGTCTTTGGATGGTTTTCCTATAGGTGAAGTTCCTCTGATGTGTTTAAAAATTGAGACAAGAGATTTTTAATATATTTTTTTAATTGGCATGCTTTCTTTAAGCAAAGTTATTTTCAAAATGTTAAATTGCACAAATATATAGTCAACAGAAAACACAGCTTATGTAAGGTGTGCATGTATGTATATGTAATGTAAGATGGGTAAGTGCATTTGTAACGCAAATGTGTAAACATATTTTTGGCACTAATGGAATCTCATATTTGGATTGTATATTGTCACCTTCCTAAAGTAACGGCTTAAGTAAAGTGATTTTGGAAAAAAAAGAAAGAAAGAAAAAAATACAACCTCTTTCATGGCAAAAGATGATTTAGGTTTTTATAAAACTTTTGACAAAAAAAATGACATTAGCAATTATTTTAGGAAGGTGAAGGTATGAGTTTCACTTTCTGAAATGAGGGAATTTCCGTTCAATCTGCGTAATTTAATTACAGTACTTTTTTTATTATAAATGAAACGGTGTTTGTACATAAAGTTCTGCTCACATTTAAATTTCTAGTGTTTTTGGTTGGTTTTCTACGGAAGCGCATTGCTATCATGCAGTAAAAAAAAATTTTCGATCGCTATCTCGTTATAACGAGTTACGTATCTCGTTTTAACGAGTTACGTATCTCGTTTTAACGACTTACGTATCTCGTTATAACGAGTTACGTATCTCGTTTTAACGACTTACGTATCTCGTTTTAACGAGTTACGTATCTCGTTATAACGAGTTACGTATCTCGTTTTAACGAGTTATGTATCTCGTTATAACGACTTACGTATCTCGTTTTAACGACTTACGTATCTCGTTTTAACGAGTTACGTATCTCGTTATAACGAGATACGTAACTCGTTAAAACGAGATAATTTTAGGTCCAGGAAGTGGCGGTATTATGCTAGGCTAGTACAGTGACTAACATGAATTGGTCAGGTTTCCCTTCATGTTTGGTCTACAACATGTAGAGATACGGATGCTGCTTTGCACTGTGGTTAAAACCATTAACAGCATGCCTACTCTGACAAGATCCTAAACAGAACGGGACTGCACAGAAGGAGACGTTAGTCCGGTCCTCTAGCTGTGGCGGCGTTCCTGACTGGGTCGAAGCTGAAGTTGGCTTTCGATTGTAGCTTCTGATTCGGGAAATGGCTAAAGGGAGATTATAACGGAGGCTCAGATGTATTTGATGAACATTTTCTGGTCAGATTTTTTATTAGAACAGTACACTTGCTGAACAACGGCAACGGCTGTTCGTAACCAAGCAACCGAAATCAACAGAAGGCTAGGTAGTGGCAAAAGACAAAACTAGATCCTGTTAAGCATTCTTCAAAATAAAAGACTTCCTCTCTCCAAAATAAATCATAAATCAGCAAAAGCTGAATGGCCTCCTTTAAGCGTCTTGAGAAACAATCACCTAATGATCCTGATTCATAAATCTCTACTCGGCTTGGCTCCAGCATACTTAAACTTTCTTTAACATAGATCTGTTAATTCCCATTCTTTACGTTTTTACAATATTTTTCTTTTGCATGTTCCACGTTTCCAAACTGAAAAAGGGAAGCAAGCTTTAGTGTGATGGCTCCTACAGCCTGGAATCAGCTCCAGTCTGAAATAAAGATGTCAAAACTGGTTCCACTGGACTTATTTCGAGCGATTCTTAAAAACAGACGAGATTCTATTAAACAGTGTCACTGTTTTTAAATTCTTTTCTACTGTTTTACACTTCTGCATATGCATTAATTTTATTTTGTAACCAGGTTGCTGTGTGTTGCAGACTTCTACCCTGGTCCCTCTTGAAAATAAGATAAGATGTGTATCTCAACGGGGTTTACCTGATAAAATAAAAAAAAAAAAATAAATAAATAAATTATAATATTTGTCAAATATTGGTCAAAGATTTTTAATATTTGTCGACAAACAAGGAGCAAAGAAGAGACACCTCTCCTTTACCATATAGGTGACTTACAATAATGTCTTCTAATGAAGACAAAGAGGGTAGATAAAGATTATTGTGTTGCTTTGATAAAATAAAACTCTGAACTTGAAGATAGTTATAGAAATATTTTGTAGGAATATCATGTTTGTTTTTAATTTCTTCAAGTTACATAAATACCTTCCCAGGAAAAAGATCAGACACTTTAGCTATATCCTTAGCAGTTTAAATCCTGCTCTACATGGATGAACATTATATCGGATAGTTGTTGCATTTCTCCCAAATAATCAAGTGTTTTTAGCCAGATCATCATTGTATTTTTCAGAAATGGGTATTTTGTTTGCTTAATTAACCTTTTCCTGCCTGATGAGTACATGTACAAGTCTATAGCAATAGAGATCCAGTGGGACACAATAGTAACCCATGCTGGGGGCTGTCTGGCAGTAAAGTAAAACATTGCTGCCCTGATCTGGGTTGAAATAACATAATAGGTTTGATAATTGTTAACACCCTCTGTCATATGGCTGATATAAGACAGACAGTTTCATTATTGGGCGTTTACCATTTAAGTGAAGTTGGAAAAAGTTATATTTAGCTCCTTAAAAAGAAGGGGAGTGAGGAAATTGAAACTGATTGGAAAACATATAAGAATTTTGGCAATATTGTAATTTTTATAATATTGATGTGACCAATTAAGGAGATGGGTAGCATCTTTAACTATTAAACTTTTAAAGCTAACATACTTAGACACTTCCGACCTGGAATAGATTATTCATCTCTGATGCTACGTTGCATCACTATAAATCGGAATCTGAAAAGTTGTTGGCATTATTATCCCAGCTGATGGATCCTTGTAAGCCACACAAAAAGGCAGGTGCTCTAGGACAAAAAAGTGAAAGAAAACAGAAGGTTAAAATAATAACAAATATTGTAAATGTGATAGGAGTTTATTTCTAATGCACTCCAGATGCAAAAATATTTTTAAATCTCTCATTACTGAGGTTTCAATTCAGATAAAGATTTCACAAATCACAAACTAGGTTTGAAATATTCTGCCATTAGCGTAGATTAGAATAATCTACTCCAGATTTGAAGTGTCGATGTATGTTCATTTTTAAAGCATAACAAATGATTTCTTAACATTTATATGTTAAATATAATTTCCAGTTACTTATTTACAGTCATATGTCAAGTCATATGTTAAGTATAATTTACATGATAATTATTATTCACCGAATTTAACTTGATTGTACACAATTCCAAAAGGTGACGTGAAAAATAATTAAATTCAAAGCTTTGTGTATGATTTATTTTGGAGAGAGGAAGTCTTTTATTTTGAAGAATGCTTAACAGGATCTAGTTTTGTCTTTTGCCACTACCTAGCCTTCTGTTGATTTCGGTTGCTTGGTTACGAACAGCCGTTGCCGTTGTTCAGCAAGTGTACTGTTCTAATAAAAAATCTGACCAGAAAATGTTCATCAAATACATCTGAGCCTCCGTTATAATCTCCCTTTAGCCATTTCCCAAATCAGAAGCTACAATCGAAAGCCAACTTCAGCTTCGATCCAGTCAGGAACGCCGCCACAGCTAGAGGACCGGACTAACGTCTCCTTCTGTGCAGTCCCGTTCTGTTTAGGATCTTGTCAGAGTAGGCATGCTGTTAATGGTTTTAACCACAGTGCAAAGCAGCATCCGTATCTCTACATGTTGTAGACCAAACCTGACCAATTCATGTTAGTCACTGTACTAGCCTAGCATAATACCGCCACTTCCTGGACCTAAAATTATCTCGTTTTAACGAGTTACGTATCTCATTATAACGAGATACGTAACTCGTTAAAACGAGATACGTAAGTCGTTAAAACGAGATACGTAAGTCGTTATAACGAGATACGTAACTCGTTAAAACGAGATACGTAACTCGTTATAACGAGATACGTAACTCGTTAAAACGAGATACGTAAGTCGTTAAAACGAGATACGTAACTCGTTATAACGAGATACGTAAGTCGTTAAAACGAGATACGTAACTCGTTAAAACGAGATACGTAAGTCGTTAAAACGAGATACGTAACTCGTTAAAACGAGATACGTAACTCGTTATAACGAGATAGCGATCGAAAATTTTTTTTTACTGCATGATAGCAATGCGCTTCCGTAGTTTTCCCACAGGTGAAATTCCTCTGACGTGTTTAAAATTTCGGACGGCCCCTGAAGGCAGCACCAGGCTGCACTGCATACGCGCCGTGGCGGAGAGCGAAGATGGCGGAGAATAATGTCGAAGCGGAGCACGATTGGAACGACTGGGCCCTGGATGCGGCCGAGGATACTGTCATCGCGATGGAAACCCTGCTGGCCACGCTCAGAGCCTTCGAAGACGTTCTCAGACAGCAAGAAATCTCCGTGGCATCTTCCACGGAGTACTGCGACAACTTCTGTCAGGTAATGTGTATATCGTAGCTATCATTAGCTTCACGTTAGCTCCGCTAGGAGTGTGTGGGTCTTTTTTCATAGAAAACATGAAGAGCTGCTGCTGCTCTTCTCCTAGCCGTTATTTAGAAAACAGCTGCGTATTTACTAATGTTCCTCAGTGCGTTCATTTGAATATATCACATCCCTGCTGGAGGGAAAATTCACAATATTTGCAATATGTTTTATGTTTTGTTTGATGGTTCCGCTTATTATGTTAAATTAGTTTTAGCTGTACCGTTACCTCAGTTGGCTTGTTTTTGTTTGGAAAATAAATATGAAAATGCAGGATTAGCTCATGACATCGCTCCAGTTTGCACATGATTCCTTGCTGCATGCATGTGGGGCGGGGCAGCATCGCGGTGTGTTTACCCCAAAATGTTAAAGGTTCTGCACCTTACTGATAACTTAATCTGTTTTTGATTTCCAGACTGGTCACCACCCGGTTTGGGTGGTGACCGGACTCTCTGCCATGTTGTTTCTGAATGATAATGACCATAAATCACCATGCAAACACTGGGATACACAATGTGTAATTGTAACCACGACCTTTTGTTTTATTTCAAAAACGTTTTGAAAAGCGGTGCACCAATTGCAGTTTTCAGGCCGATCAGCGATCTTGGAAAATCCTTTAAAAGTTGCTAAATGTAGCAACAAAGTTGCTAAGTTGGCAGTAGTGGGATGACCATTGTTAACTGCACACACATCTCTCACAGGAGAGCAAGAGAGGACAGTGGCTTTTTTTTAACTATTTAAAAATATAAAATGAAAAGCAAAAGTCATGTTGAGAGAGTTAAGGCTCTACTAAATACTGGTTATTCATAAGGAATGCCAAAAATTAGGGAAGTTCAAAATATCGGCATTAACATCTGTATCGGCAAATCATTGTTAACATATCAGGTTAAATATAAGCTATTGCAGTAATATTAATGTTGAATATTGGAGCATTTCTACCAAAAATGACATTATTGGATCTTAGAAATATTGTAAAAAATATTAATTGCAATTGCATGTGATTGCATGTGTAATTGCATGTGAAATACGTTCTTGACATTCTTCCAGGATTTCTATGTTTAAGATAAATTAACAGATAAAGTAAGTAAAGTAATATATTTTTAATCCATTTCCCTAAAAAATACTTATTAAAGGGAATTAATTAGTGTTTTATACTAAAGCATAGTTCTGCTTTAGTTGTTTAAAAGAATACAAATTAAAGGTACATTTAGTAAATAAATCCCAGTCCAAGTCCCAGGTGAGATTTTCTGTGTTCTGGGAATAAAACGGGTAAAGAACGTTTTAACCTCTGGTGTGTATCAGAGTGGACTGAACATGAGAACAATTATTTTAATCATTGTACTCTATATTTGTTGTGTTGTTGGTTAAGGCTTCAACTAACAGATTAATCAGTTAAAAATTTGTTACATTCTGCAGATTTTTCATTTAACCACTTTACCCTATTTATATAATATTAGAAATGCATTAAAAGACTCAAATAAATACTTTCAATTTCTTTTCTAAATAAGAAAATATGCATTATATTGCCTACTATACAATAAGTTTGATCATTTGTAGCAAGAGATGCATCTGCAGCTAAAAATATATTAAAATAAAAAATCTCTTTCTGTTTAACTTAAAATCAATACAGTGTCGAGCTGATCTGTTGATTATTTGGATTAATTGATTAATAATTTGATAGCAAAATGTGATTAATGGATTGTTTTTTACAGAATTTTAACCAGGTGAAGCGAATTGAACATATTTACAAAAAAGGTTTATTTTTTTATCTTAAATGCAGAATATACTTATTTTTTATTTTTTTACAATTTTCTCTTTATTCCTGCTCTTAGATTGTTTTTCTTTCTTTAGCAAATTGACTTTTTGACTCTGTTTACTCCAGTTAACAATTAATCGATGACTAAATTAGTTGACAAGTATTTGATTAATCATGATTAATCGTTTCAGCCTTTCTCTTGATTGATTAAAACTTGTCTGTTTGTTGTTAATTCCTATAGCAATAGACCATTTAATTGTTTTTTTTTGTTGACATTTTGCTTAAACTGTTAAAACTTTCCCTTTAGTTGGTAGAGAGACAAACAGTTAGGTGTGACACTTAGTTTAAGTCGGAAGTAGTTCAGAGTTAATTAGTCTGCTGATGCAGGTCTCTGGGGCTGGGACTTTATTCCTGGCTGCTGTATATTTAGACAGGGGGGAATTAATTCAGCAAAAAGTTTCTCCTGTCTGATAATTGCGACTCCTGAGATGTTCGTTGTGTCTGCACGCAGGTGAAACCAGGTGAAAATGTTGGACCCTCCCGTCTGGTTTATTGTTTCTGAACAAACAACAAAAAGCTGCTAAGCATGAAAAATATTAGATTACATTTCAGTTTGGTGTCATGTACTTTTTTCTGTTTTTTAATTTTTACAAGCAGCTTTTTGCTGATATTCCTGGTTTTGTGGTGCAGATTTAGGTGTGTCAATTCCCCTCAGGCCCAATCAAAAAGCAACCTTCAGTCTGTCAACTGGGATCAAACAGGTGCAGACTGGTTTTTCCCCATGGAGGAAAACCCCCTTATTCCAGACAGAAGGTGTGTTTGTCCATTTCAGATGGGGGGGGGGAAAAGAGGAGTACGTTTATTTTTTAAAAAACCTGTAATTTGGAGATTAATCTGAGATCTTTATGAGAAAAAAACATGAAAGTTTCTGAGCTCTAAATCGACCTAAATTTGCTTGGATAACTCTCAGAAATGTTGAGATTTATTGAAGACATTTTATTGAAAAAAAAAAAAAAAACAACATAAAAAGTTCTGACTTTGAAAAGTTTAAAATTGCTTGGGAAAAAAATCCTCAAATTTTGAGATTTATCTAAAGTTTTCTAGAAAAAAATGGGGACATTTTAGAGTTTGAAAAGGCAAAAAATTTGCTAGAAAAACTCACATTTTGAGATGAACTCAGAAGTTGTCGAGAAATAACAAGGACATTTCTGAATTTAAAAATTTACCAGAAGAAAACAAGAACATTTTTAAATTAGTCTCAGAAATTTCCAAGAATAAACAAGAATATTTCTGAGTCTTAAAAGTTGAAAATTTGCTTGAAAAATCTCAGAAATACTTAGATTAATTTAAAAAAATGTCAAGAAAAAAGTGTGAATTTCTGAGTTGGAAAATAAATTTTTGTCAGAAATTTTCTCCTCCTTTCTTTTCATGTCTATGTAGAGTGGCCTAACGCGCCGCCGTACCAGGCAGGTTTAACCGAAACACTTCCTGACTGTGTTCTGCTGTCCGTTTGCAGGCGCTGATGCACTATGCTGGGAGCAGGAACTCCATCGAGCATGGTCTGCCTCTGCTGGAGGTCTACTGCCTGTCCATTAACTGCTTCGCCGCGGCCAGATCCCACCTGACCGCAGAGTCCGACAGAGTGGGGCTCGTTTTGAAGAGGCTCGCTCTGTACGTAACGAAAATAATCCTCAAACATTTTAGACCAGAATCAGTCACGCTTCTTCTTTAGCAGAGATCGCACTGCAAAAGCACAGTATTTTTATCTAGTTTTCTAATACATATCAGTTTCGTAGTAAGCTACAGTAGTTTTTCAGTAAGATATGAATTTGTTTTAAGTCAATAATTGCTTCATCTTGATTTTTAAAACCTGCAGATTTTTTTCAGTTAAGACATTTTTTCAGTGTTAAGTGTAAATGAACCTTTTTTAAAATCAACATGACAGACTTAACTTAAAACAAGCTCCGACATCTTGCTGAAAAGTTAGTTGCTGAAAATAGTTGCATGTTAGTTTTGTCTTAATTCATATGTACTAAGATATTTCCATAGAAACTAGACGAAAAATACTTGATGAGATTTTGTTTATGCAGTCCAAACGATTCTGTAATACCGTCCTCATGAAAAATTTGCACGACTTTTTTCTTTGCTCTGCAATCTTTGAATATTTGTTTGAATTATTTTTTAAATTTACCACTTATCAGTAGTTTAATGGCGTTCTGTATCTGCAACCTCTCTTAAGCATTCAGTTAAAATATAAAGCAAGTGTTTTAGATGCTATCAGAAATAGAAATATGTTCTTGCCATGCAGAATTTTCATGTTTGCACTTTAAATCTTGTATCTGTGAAGTTATTTTGTCCCAGCAGGCCCTTTTGGTTGCGATGGACTGATAGCAAGATGACGATAGTAATTTAAAAAACACTGCAGCTCTGGTCTTTGCTAAAGCGGGTTTTCGGTTTGTCCCCTTCAGGCTTCGGTCACGAGAAAATTTTATTAAAATGTATTTGCAAATCATATTTTCATATAATTCTGCAAAATCCTCTCCTTAATATTCTACATTTAATCTAACACTGTGCAGAAAAAAAAACAAAAACAAAGCTGTGTTTGTTAAATAAATCTGTCAGCTGTGATGAGGAACAAGGTGCCTGAAAAGAGGTAAAAATAGATCATTAGCATCTGGTTGGATACATTTTTTATCTTTGTTTCTTTTCTTTGTCTCTGTCACGAGGCGGAAAATACAGGAACTGTGACTAGATGTTCTAGGTCAGATCTGCGTCTCCATTCAGTGTCAGAAATAAAGAAAAGAAACTTTTTTTTAATTGAAACTCTGCACAAACACAAAATCTTAAGAGTATTTTTGATTTTGTTTCTAGTGCAAATATATTGGTACACTTTAGATAAGAAAAAAACATTATAAGTAACTTTTAAGTAAAATATAGGAGCTTGTTTTAAGTAAATAGTTTCTTAATATTGACAGAAACACACCTGTTCCATTGGCAGATTATTTTACTTATGTGAAAAATGTCTTTATTTTAAGTGAAATGATCTGACAGTGAAACTGAAACTAGAACTTTTTCATCCACATTAAGGAATTATTGACCTGAAACAAACTCCTATAGTTTTGTCCTATTTCAAGTGTACTAAGACATTTGCACAAGAAACTAGACTAAAAAGTTTTTGTATTTTTGCAGTGAATGTTATTTTTTTTAAACATGAATGAATTCAACTGGGTTCATATCCAATTTAATGGCAGGTGAAATGCTTCAATCTTTCCCTATATGTGGAGTTGATTATTTTCACTGAAAAATAACCAATAAAATGATTTTTTAAATAATTATTAGCGACTACCTCTGAAATAATTTCTGCGTACATTGTATTTCTGTTCTTACTGTAAAAACAAGCCCTGTAAGTGAAATCCAGACGGTTTTAGAGATGATTGACGGCCATCTTGTTTTCATCTCATGCAGGAGCTGCTTTGAACTATTGCTGTCGGTGCCTGACAATGAAATCCCATATGAAGCCTGGCTTCAGTTCCACCACTCTGTCCAGGTAGGAACCTTCAGAGCTCTGCTTGTTGATGGATTACAGATGGAAATCATTTTGTGGAGGTTTCCACCCAACCAGTTCCAGTGTTGGTGCTTTATGCTTCCTACACTGCTGGAGATTGGTCCTGGAAACCAGCGACCAATCAAAATGTCCAGGCTGCCAAGATTTGTTTTGATTTTGATTGGAAACTGAAATTCTGGCTGGAGGTTTTTTGCATGGAGTTTGCATGTTGTCCCTGTGTGAACTCCATGCTCAGGCTACAAACAGTCATATTGGGTTTAGGGCTGAAACCATTAATTGTGATTAATCGACTGTGTAAATAATTGTTACCTAATTTACTAATCGATAGGCCTGTCGCGATAAACAATAAATCAATTAATCACACGATAAATGAAAATTATCGGCCTCATTTTAATTTATCGGCTTTATCGTTTCTGCCTGCCTTTTTCTGTTGATGACACTGAATGAAAAATGGTTCAACTCCGGTGCTCTGCACTGACCCTCCCTTCCTCACTTCCTTAGTGTGATGCTCAGTTCACGCTACATGATTTACATTTAAACTGATGCAAAAAAAGACAGTTTGCTGAAAGAACACAGCCAGACCAGCAGATGTATAAAAATACTCGTATTGGCTTTCTGGTTGAAGTGACTTCTGTGTTTCCGCAGATTGCCCATGACACACTGATCCAGTATGGAAGCACAGACCTCCAAGCACTTCTGCAGATAACAGGAGAAGGCGGAGCATGGAGCAACCCGATCCTGAACGCTCTGCTCACCGGCCAGAACACCAGCCCAGAGGACGGTTAGGCTCCGCCCCCTTTCTGCCTTTACTTAACGCTAGAGCTGGGCGATTAATTAATTTAATTTTTGGTTTTTAAAGAGTTTATTTTTGGAAAATCTGTATTTTTTTCACCAATATTCTCCATTGGTTTTCATCGTTTAGTGATGTCGACATGATGAGGGCGGCCATCTTGTTTGACAAACGCATTTCTATTTATTCAGACTTTGGATTCAAATCAGAATATTAGGACTAAGGTTATAAAACAGTAATTTTAGGATAATAAAGTATTAATTTTACTAGAAATCCCAATGAAAAATTAAAATAACAAATCTTGAGCATCTTTGGTATAAGTTTTACAGATAATATTTGATCACTAGCAAGACTGAAACAATCGTGCAAACTATTTCGAAAAAAAGAACAACACACTGAGCTAGTCACTTCAGATCATAATTAAGCTTTTTTTCTTGTTAAAGTTTTTCTAAAAGACTTTTTTTCTAGTAAAATTGCTTTTTTCTGCTAATATTATGACTATATTCTCATAATTGCCAACAGCCATCACCATCTACAGTAATTCTGATGAATTTGAACTAATGTGAGTTACATTGATATTTAAGTTCCCTTCGGAATCAATCAAATATTTTTAAATTTGAATTTTGAATTGAATTTGAAATAATTAAACAAATTTGCCCTAATATTCTGTCGTGCAGGTCAGGGAAGGGATTATGGAAATAAAATCTACTTTTTGATATTTAATGTTTTCTGCCATTTGCAATTTTTTTTTTTTTTTTAGAAAAAAAGCAAGAAAAAAACCCACCCAGATCCACTTACTTTGTCTTTTAGTCATGAATATTAACTCCTGCTTTGTGTTTGTAGTTAATGCGTACATTAGCCTGGAGGGCGAGGGCTTCATGGAGATGCGGGTGAAGCACCTGGAGAAGATGGGTGAGGTCGCCAAGGCCGGCGTGTTGGCCAAAGCCTGCGCCGAATGCAGCCTTATTTCCAACCAGGGAATGTTCCGGCAGATTTACGTCTCCCAGCTGTGCCTGCTGCTGCCCAACGAAGAGGCCATCATGGAGGCAAGCTCCTCTTTATTTAATTTTATTCAACTTTTATTCTTTGCTTTCAATTCACTGTTAACCTATCAGAAGTTTCCAAAGCTATGACATCATCAACATCATTGTTTAGAGATGGTACAGTTCTGATTTTGAAGACATTGTTAAATATTTCTCTTACATTATTGTTTTGTTTAGCAAATCATTTCAACTCATCTAAAAAAGGAGAAGTTTGGTCTGATTTGGCTTCAGACGGAGGCAGAAAAATTTCGTTTTATCCAATGTATGTAAATTTCTGTTTTTTTGTTGTTGATGTTTTTTTTTAGATTTTACGTATGCCTTTGAAATCCTTTCTTGCCTTATTACTTGATTTTTTTATTAGCCCTTCTCTGCACCTCATTTTATTTAATTTTTTTTTTCCAAAATACCAAAAACAAAAGTAAAATCAACCTTTTAGAGCCTAACATCATATTATGATGTTATTCCCTCATCAACAACAAACCTGGATTGTTGATGTGATTATTTGATGCCTGTTTGAGAAATCGTTTAATCTCCATGGCAACCAGTCATGCGGAAAATGGCAGGGTGGACCTAGCTCCGCCTTCGAGGCACAGCTCCTCCTCAGAGCTGAAGTTTTAAGCTTCAGAGCAGCTCCTTCAGACTAGCCAGCAGCAATTGGCAAACATCTGCTGCGCTCATTATCGGAGCTGCTTCTCAGTGAAACGCTGCTCTAAATGTTGTTGGAGGGTTAATAGAGGAGCCATGTTGTGATGACGTCCTGAAGGCGGAGTTTCAGAAAGACCAGGTTTATATTTTTTAAAAAGACAGAGACCAGATTTTAAGATGTTCTCTGTCTCTGGAATTTTGTTGCTATTTTTGGAACTATGTGCTTGGAAAATACGATACTGGCCATTTAAGGAAAACGTATTCAGCAAGGTTTTTTTCACGTTTTCAAGGAGAGACTGTTCCAAAACACACCTAGATGAGACGTTTTGCTCTGCAAAAAGAAGTCTGTTGTTTTTCTGAGAGGAAATGGAGGAGAATTCATTGATTTCTACAGTTTACTGAGCTCCAGACCAGCAGAAAAATAAAAGTACTTTACATGAACTTCTGTTCTGATGCTCTGAAAAATAAAGTAACTGCACATGTAGCCTTTGTCTTACCATTTTCTGGCCCTCCTGCAACAATAGTTATTTTTTGTCTTTGGTTCCTCACGTCTGAACGATAAGCTGTTTGCTTCTTCAGATTTCCCGGCTGGACTGTAAGGACGTGCTGGACATCACATCCAGTTTGGAGTCGGAGGGAGAGGAGAACACGGCCTTCATTCTCTGCACAACTTTCCTAACGCAGCAGCTGCAGCAGCAGAGTCTTTACTGCTCCTGGTGAGCCCACACGCCCCATCGCTAATGCAGCTAAAGTCTACAATCAGACGTTCTTTTCATATATGTCTCCATTCATGGAGCCAGACTTTATTTTTTTTAATCAGGAACAATGTTAGACATGAACAGAGGTTTGTCTGGTTCAGGGATCTGCAATGCTTACAACCCAAAGAGCCATTTTTTCCTCTCGGTTTAGATAAATTAACTGGCTTAGAGTCGCAAATATCACATAATCTTTGGAAAAAAGACAACTTTTAATCTAACCAGTTTCAGTCTGCATCTTAACACTAACAAATTAAAAACCTTTTCATAAATTTCCGCCAATTAGAGATTTTATGGCCAGTTTTTATCACGGATTTTGTGAATGTGCGTGGCCTTTAGTCGGCTTTAGAACTCACTTTACTTTCCTATTTGAAAATGTTCTTTTGTTTCTTGATTGAAAGGGATTTGATATCGTTGTGGAGTAAGCTTCAGAGAAGACTTGACCCCTCGCTGACCTCTCTGCGAGAACGATGCCTTCAGCTTGGTGCCATTGCCAAAACGGTCCAACATCTGCTGTACCTGGTCCGTGTGATCCAGGCAGAGGTTCGTTCACCACTTAGCTGCAGCCCTACTCTGCATTTTAAAAAACAAATTATCTACAAATTTGTTAATTTTAATGTTTTTCTCTTTTTTTCAGGCAGAGGAAATTGGAGTACTTTCCTCAGTGGGGCTTTGTGTCAAAGCCCTTCAACTTCCGAAGCAAGACGACTCAGAAACGAGAACATCCATATGCAGGATGGTGGCCTCCCTCCTTCCGAATGACCTGGAAGTTTTGCGTGCCTGCCAGCTGACGGAGTTCCTCCTTGGCACCAGCCAGGAAGCCTTCAATTGCCTGAAGGAGCTCTACATGCGGCCAGACCAAAAGTACGACCATGAGGGCGAAGTTATCCCCAACTCGCTCCGCTGCGAGTTGCTGCTGGCGCTGAAAGCCGACTGGCCTTTTGATCCCGAGTTCTGGGACTGGAAAACTCTTAAAAACCACTGCATATCGCTGCTAGGGATTAGGCCGGAGTCAGAGGAGGAGGAAGAGGACGAGGAAGAGAAGGCCAAGCAGCAGGAGCCACAAGGACTTCAAATAAAAGTAGAACAGGAACACCACAACAGGATAAATGGGGGTCTTGATGTGGATAAAAATCAGATCAATAACCACATGGGCATTAAGGGAGGGTGTGAGATGAAAAGGTCAAAGCTGCGGTGTCAGATTTGTAAGAGATCCATCACAGACATACAGATAATTCATCACTCCAAAAGACACTCAGACAAGAGCAATCACCCCTGCCCGGTGTGCTTGGAGGACTTCCGGAGCAGAAAGGACCTGATTCCCCACCTGAGGAGACACATCCTGAGCCACGAGCCTCCAGCTCAGCACAGCATAAAGACCGAAGACACACAGAAGCAACTGGATGAAGACGATGACGTCGAACCGGGCGAGATCACCGTTGACCCCTCGTTGATGCTGTACTACGAATCCACGCATGACCCGGACGTGTTGCATCATATCGTCGAACAGGCCAAGAACAAGGAGAAGCAGGAGGAGAGTGACGAGCACGTCACCTTCGACTACATCGACAAACACTTCAAGCTGCAGAACCGCGAGGTGTATCCCTGCCCGGCAACCAAATGCACTCGTATCTTTAAACACTCCAAGTATCTATATGTCCACCTAAAATCGGAGCACAAGGGAGATGAAAATGTGAAATATTTCCATCAGATGCGAGACAAAAGGGAAAAATGTGTCTTCTGTAGACGCCACTTTGTCTCGGCTTACCATCACCGCAAACACAGGAAGGTTCACTACGGTGACCGACCTTACATGTGTGTGGTCCACGGCTGTGGCGCTCGTTTCGGGACGTCCAATGAACTCGTGATGCACAAGCACACTCACGGCTTTCAGCTGAACTACCAATGCGAGCTCAAGGGCTGCTACGTCACATACTCCGACCTGGGGCAGATCTACCACCACGAAGCGCAGCACTTCAGAGACGCTGCCTTTACCTGCAGTGGTGGTGAATGTAAAAAATACTTCTTATCCAAAAAGGACTTCCTAAAGCATCTATCCACACACAACATAACGTTCACCGAAAACGACTTTGAGGCGCAGAGAAGGGCTAAGCGGAAATTCTTCAAGGCTGTCCGTGAGGTGATGGTCCGCCCTGTGAAGCCTGCGGATGTGAAGGATGTTATGAACGGCGATATTCTGAACTCTCAGTCGATCAGTTCTGGCTCCTCTTTGCAAGAACCCGAGTTCAGTGAGCCCAAGGCGATGATAACGCTGGTGGCTGTGTGCTTTGATGGAAGCAAGTTCACGTGCGGCTTTGAGAAGTGTGGAATGACCTTTACCAGAGCCAGAGACGTGCAGAGGCATCTAAAGTGTGCTCACCCAGAACATCTCAAGCTGGAAAACAGAGATCAAAAAAATGACAAGGAGGAGAACCCACCGATGCTCAAAGAGATCAAGATGGAAATGGAGCAAGAGATCGATGAGCATGGAGAACAAGAGCATTCTCCATTGTTGCCCGTTGAGTCAGGCAAAGAGAAGAATGTGTCCTTTGATACCACACCAAATGAAACAACTTCCTTAAGCCTTAACGCAAAAACTGACGCTCTGAACGAAATCCTTATTGGGCTGAGCAATCTAACCCTTGACCCCTCGTCATCTCACAGTTCGCAAAACTCAGACTTTATATTGTCTCAGTCTTCTCTTCACCAGGCGATCATAGCGAAGCCTCCTGTCGTGTTGCTCAAGAAGAGACGCCATTTGCTGGAGCAGAGGGTAAAATCCGAAGCAGAGCAATCATTGGTAACAGTGGAGGAGGATGACTCGTTAGCTTCAGCCAAGCCATATCTTTGCGAAATCAAACGGTGTGGCTTTCGGACAGCAAGGAGCTACAGCTTGCTGCGACACTATGTCTCCATACACAACCACTCGTCCGATGAGGCCAAGCTGATGACTTCCTCATTCAAGCCTTATAAATGCCAACTTTGCACCAAGAGTCACAGAGAGAAGAGAGTCCTGAAGGCCCACTATCTTCAATCGCATAACATGACTGAGGACTACTTTGAGAAACTGAGCTTTGAGCCTGTGCCGTTTGAAGGAAACAAAGGCTCTCCAACACCGAAGCACAGTGAGAAAGTTATAAAAGATGCTGAGGAGACGCTGCAGCTGAAGGCAAAGGAAGAGACCGGGACCAGTGAGAACGGAGAAAATGGCAGCAATCACTCCTCAATGGAAGAAGGAGAGGATGAATCAGAGAATAAAGATGAGCAGAAAGAGGAAAATGAGGAGGATAAAACACAGCAGATCCGAACAAGGCGTGTCGTGGCCAAAAGCAACCTGTGTTACATGCTGGATAAACTCAGTAAACCGTTCCACTGTGTGGCCAAAAACTGCTATGCCTCTTTTTCCACTCAGGGAGGCCTCGTCCGCCACCTGCAGTTGGTGCATCACTACAACCGTTCCCAACTCCTTTTGGAGAAAGACGGGGATGCGCACGGCAGTCCTGAAGCTAGAAGGGAACCTGCAAAGAAAAGACCTCTCACAAACTCAGATGAACCTCAGCCCCAGTTCAAGTGTCACTTTGCCAAATGCTCTGCCTCGTATCACCTTAAAAGCAGTCTGGTGAGGCACACAAGAGATGTTCACTCCCGGCCTCCAGAGCTCATACGATGCAAATTCGATGGTTGCTCAAAGGTCTTCAGCCACAACGAAGACCTTAAGAAACACACTCTTTACAGCCACTTTGAGTACTATGACTCACTGGTGGTACGGCTGCAGAGCACGCACAAAGAGTCGGTTTCCGGCTGCCAAAAAAAGGTGATAGTTGCGCAAAGGAGTTCTCGTAAGGATGAAACTTCTGAACCCACCACTGAGAATTCAGAGTCCGAAGGGACGACTGAGTCGGACAAAAAGGACGACGGCATTGCTGATGGGAAAAAGGCGTCGAGTAAAAACGAGAAGCCAAGGAGAAACGCCTTTAGTGACTTTGTGTTGAGATCTCACGAGGAAGCACTACAGATGTGTCAGGACCGCTGTCTGCGCGTGGCGTACCCGTGTATGGTCCAAGACTGCGACTCGGTCGTCACCTACCTGCACAGCTTGCACCGCCACTACAGGGGGGTGCACCGCATGGAACAGGAAGATCTCTACAAACATGAAGACAAGCTTGTTTTCAACGCAGAGCAGCTGGAGGTTTTGATCCAAAGGAAGTCTGCCAGGCCCCCCATTATGGGAGAATCGTCACCTGCAGCGGTTCAGACAACGGAGGACAAAGCTGAAGCGGAAAACGCAGAGGAGCAGCCTCTGCCTCAGAGTCCTCCTGCAGTCGAAGCCAAAACGCAGGGAGAGGAAAGTCCTGAGCCTCTGGAAATATTACAGAAAAAAAACGAGGAGGTTCCACCTGAGGTTGCAAATGAGGCACCTAAAGAGGAAGAGATCAAGGAAGAGCTTCTTGAGGAGGTGCTTGAAGTTACAAGACCAGACAGCGCTACAAAACAGGATGAAAGATCGATTCTAGACAAATTCAAACCACTGCTACGTCCCGTCACTGTGGCTCTCTCGCCTCCGTGTTCGCTTCATGTTGCTTCTGAGACAGATGATAAAGTAACAAACACTACGCCACCACAAACACTGCCGCCGTCTCCATCACCGCCGCCCACTGCCCCCATCCGCCAGCCGCTGAAACGGAAAAACGAACTCTCTGACCAGCCTCTCGACATCCAAGAAACCAAGTCTAAAAGCCCCTCTCCAACCTCTTTTGACATCGGCACCTACAAGCCAATGGGCTTTGAGGAATCCTTCTTGAAGTTCATTCAAGACTCGACTCCGGCAGAGGAAGACGAACCGGCGAAACGCAGAGAGACTTTGAAACGGGGCTGCTCCTTGAAAGAGAACAACCAGTTGGGGATTTCTCACACCCGCAGCCGGCGCGCCCACTCCCCACTGGTGAAGCCCCACGCCATGACTGGAGACTTCACCTCAGTACAAAACTTGAAGTCCATCCTGGACAAAGCCCTGGCCGGGTGTGGGGACCTGGCCATCAAGCAGCTACAGTACCTCAGACCGGTGGTGGTCCTGGGAAGGCCTGTATCCAGCACCACTACGCCTGACCTCTTCCCATCAAAGACTAACAGCAAATTGCTTCTTGGAAGTTAGTTTCACTGAGCACCTTTTTTTTTTTTTTTTTTCTTTTTTTTGTTAGTGGCAATGAAAAAGAACTTTTTTCCCCCACACAAAAAATGTCAGTATTTTTATTTTATCCAAAACATTTTTTTCTAAGTTAACTGACCTTTTGTAGAAATTAGAATAGTAATAAAAAAAACGAGCCTCAGACGTGCAGATCAGAACAATCTGACAGTATTTTAGATTTATCAGTCAGATAACATCCAGTGTGTGAATTCAGTCACTAATGTATATTTACTCCAGCTTTCCCGGATACATGTATAGCTTTTCAGATTGTTAGAGATGATCAGTAGCAAAATGCCAAGCCTTTTCATTCTGGTGAAAATGTGACTGAAATGTTTCCCTACTACTTCAGTCCAGAGAAGTATGTTTGGTTATTTTTCACCTCCATTTATATAAAACCAGTATTGACAGCAGTTCTTGGACAACATGTATGTAATAATTTCTAATAAAAAAAAAATACATGTGGAAATAAATTTAGGGCATTTTGTAATCAATGAAATTTTAAGTTTGAAGGTTGTTGGATTCATTAAGTGCCAATAATAATTGCATTTCGTTCTGTTTCTGATTTGGAAAGAAGAAAAAAACTTTGTACATTGATATCTGTAAAATATAGTGTCATGTTTTCAGTTGCATAATAGTATTTACATAGTCAGAAGGCTAGTAAAAGTAAGTAATGTATTAAAGTCACAGAAAATCCAAAGATGAAATTATGCAGAATCATTTGCTACATCACTGTTCACGAACTTATCGAGATTATCTAAAATTATAGACAATATTTGATTTTTCTTTGATTCTGGGTGTGGTGCTCTTTCAGTTGGGAAAATGACAAAATGACGCCCCCTACAGGGTTACATTTTACAGTATCTCCATGCACAATTAGAGGTGGTATGATGGTTCAAATTGTGTCAACGTTGCCCCCATATTGTGAGTGGCATTTCTTTGAAACATGCTAAAAGTTGTTTTGTTTCAAGAGATTTAAGTGTGTGAGTTAGAATCCACTCGGGTTTATTTATAGAGCACATTTAATCAGCAATGCAGCTCAAAGTGCTTTAAAAAACAAAACACAGAAGTAATGAAAAGTTATAATCTAGAACAATGAACCTATTTTTATGTGTTATTAGCCATGATTTAAAGGGACTCAATGTTTCAGCACTTTTGCAATTTTCTGGTAGTTTGTTCCAGATTGTAGGATAAAAACTGAACTCTGCTTCTCCATGTTTGGAGAAGCAGAGTTCTCCAAACATCTTAATACGTTATTTTAACGTATTAAGAATACGTTAAAATAATGTTATTTAATGTATTAAAATACATTAAATACTTCAAAACTAAAGTATTTTGAAGTGTATTCTGATTTACAGGGAGCCAGTGGAAGAACTTTACAACTCAGCATTGTAGCTCTTAATCAGGAAGACATAACCTTGATTGTCACCACGCTGTTCCTCCAGGTGTCCTTAAATCCTCCACAAGTTGCAGCTCAATGAAAATACAATGAGCCTCTCATAAATGTGGCTGTTACTGCAAGAAGAAAAGTAAACATTAGTGCTTTAATCCTGGAAATGTTCTTTAGGTGATAAAATCCTGACTTTGTAATTATTTTATGTGGCTCTGAAGGTTCAGGTCAGAGTTCATCTACACCCAGATTTCAGGCCTGATGAGCCAAAGCACAGCGATGGACGAACAATGACCCAGTAGAAGATGAGCAGCAGGTTGTACGTAGTTTATCTCTTCTTTTTACATGTTGATTCACAAATATTTTTGTCTTTAATGAGTGTTGGTCTATTAAACCGACACGCCAAGTATGCAACAGTTGAAATCAGGTGAGTTTGCCACTCGCAATATGGCGGATGAACTAGCATTGTTACCATTTTGTAGGTTTATTAAATTGGTTAATGCCATTCGTTTACAACTTATTGACTCATTTCGAACGATTTTAACCCCGTTTTTTTTAAAAGCCGTTAGTTTTCTTGCCAACCGCTAAAAGAAGAACAAAACAAGACGTTAGCTCAAAGAAACGACTTGGTTTTAATGAAGCAACTGCGCCTCCTGGTGTCAGAAATATCACCATCTCGGAATTCATTACGCGGCGGAACTAACGTTAAACCCTTTTGATTGGGGACGGAAAACGTTGAAACACTTCACCGACGGGCGCTTTGGGAATCTTGCATGAATGGGGAAAACGGTGAATGTCGCAGTTTTGGGAATGAGAGCCGGATGTGTAGCTTTCGTGTTTTAGTCGGTGTCTGTCGGATTAACGCAGAGTCGTCTTGTTCTCCGCTGCGGGAAGTTTGAAGCGCGTGAAGCGGAAGCGCAGTAGCCATTAGCCCGATACCTGTCAAGTCAGTCAGAGGAGAAAAACCCAGAGAAAAGATGTTAAAAACTCTTTTTCTGCTGCCCGTTGAGACGCAGATATTTTATTCAGTCCTGGTATTCTCATGGACGGTTTATCTCTGGGAGGCATACCTGTCCTGCAGACAGGTGAGTAAATGTGTTTTTATCTTTCTGTACAGAATAAAAAACCTCAAATATTAAACATAGCTCTAACTGTTGTAATATGAAATAAACGCAAATTAAAAGGTTAAATTAAAGGTGTGTTTTAAGGCATGTTTCATGTCTTTGTCATGCTATAGCAACAACATGTGATTTTTAGTATTGCGTGATTAAATAAACTCCAAAGTTATGTATCATGAAATGGGGAACAAATGTACACAACGTTGTTCAAGTATATTTTAAATAAAACACCCAATAAGTTCTGCTCATTTATTTATATATATATATATATATATATATATATATATATATATATATATATATATATATATATCTATATATATATGTGTGTGTGTTATTTTTGCTAAATATCTCAAGGAATATTACAGTATATGAGTCACACTTCTGATTTCTTTGAGTGTAAATAATGATAAAAACCAAAATAATCCCCCCAAAATATAACTTTCCAATGAGAGACTGAAGTTTGAGGTTTTTAATGTTACAAACAAAATGTGGAGAAATTATTATTTATTTATTTTTATTTTTTCAAGAAAGTGTTTGAGGTTGGGATTACTAGATTTAATAAAGACATGCTCTAAAAATAATCAAATCAACACTTATTTTAATCCTGAGTTAGAAAATACAGTTTTTACAAGCTGTAATGGACTTCATAATTCATTGCTGTTCTGGCTTGCACAACTATTTTTGTGGTAAATGTTAGTAAAGTTACGGTGACACAGCATCTTAGGACATAGATAAAGACACGAGTCAAGTTCTCCTAAAACAAGAAAGTGAGATTAAAGTTAACATGTTACAATTTTACAAACCGAAAACGTTCCAGCATTTCCTTTCAGCTTTTTATGTCTTCAGTTTACAGAGCAGAGCATATCAGATTTAACTACAAGATACTATGGATTACTGTTAAAAACAAAACCAAAACAATATCTGTTTAAAAATAATCGCTTGTCTGAACATTAGATAGACATTTAAAACTTTAATTGTGTGAATAAATAGAAATTTATGGGTTTCTAACACTATTTTTCGACCTTTTCCTGCCTGGCAGAGGAAAATATACCGGACAACCATTCATGTCCCAGAGGAGCTTGGAAAGATCATGGATCCTGACACTTTTGAGAAGTCGCGTCTGTATCAGCTGGATAAAAGCAACTTCAGCTTTTGGTCGGGGCTGTATTCAGAGATCGAAGGAACAGTAAGAAGAAAACCAGAGCGCTCATTTTACAGATATATTTACAATTCGCTGCTTTAACGCTGCAGTATGTAACTTTTATTTTAAATTTTGTTTTTACATATTTGTTTAAACTATCAAGTCGTGTCTGTTTGATATGAAGCAAATAATCTGTGAAAATCTGAACTCCCCTACCTCACTCTCCATATGGTGCAGCCACAAACGACGGTGGATTAATGGTTTTCCTGTAACTGTAAGTTGTTTCTGCACCATTTGCACGTTTAACAGCACTTGATTGACAGCACTAAGCCCCGCCTCCTGGCTCTGATTGGTGGTTTCTGGTTCGGCGCAGGAAGGAGGTGGAAGAAGTTGATTTTTTTTTTTTTTTTTTTTTACAGATGAGATGTCTCATAATAAACTGTCACGACATGTTTAGAGTTTTAAGAAATATGCAAAAAAAAAAAAGCAAAACATTTTTATCTAAAAGTTAGATACTGCAGGTTTAATGTAGGGATGCACCAATCCACTTTTTTCACTTCTGATGCCGATATCTGAGGTTTAGATGCAGAAAAACAGATGAATTGATGTAAAATACTGCAAAAACATAAAATCTTACCAATTATTTTTGGTCTAGTTTCTATTACAAATATCTCTGTACATTTGAAATAAGACAAAACTAACTTTAAAGTAACTTTTCAGGAAAATAGGAGCTTATTTTAAATCAGTAATTCCTTGATATTAATGATAAAGTACTAGTTAATTTGGTGGATTATTTCACTTATAAAGTGCTAAAAATATCTTGTTATAAGTAGAATAATCTCCCAGTGGATCTAGTGCTTCTTGATCAATATTAAGGCATTAGTTGCTTAAAAAAGCTGCTATGTTGCTGAAAAGATACTTTTGAGTTAGTTTTGTCTTATTTCTAGTGAACTGAGATGTTTTACTTGAAACTAAACTAAAAATATTTGGTGAGATTTAGTGTTTTTGCTGTGAATGTTTTTTTTTTTAACTACAGACATAAATGTACTGAATTACAGAACAAATAAATACACCAACAGCTTCATAGGTTGGTCTAAAATGTAGAAACAAAACAGATTTAATGTCTTTTCTCATTTAGACTATAACAACTGATGTGAAATAAACAATAAACACGTAAAATTAAACGGCAACAAACCTTTCAAATGGTTCAGAAAGTGAGATTAGGAAGATAAATACTGTAGTCTAAAATAAGTAATGAAGCATAGAATTAGACTGAATAGATCTGCATAGATCCAGAGTGTTTTTAACTACCAGGACTGACACAGATATTGATACGTGATCGGTGTTTAAGTAAACTTAACGTTTTGTTTATGGCCCTTTCAGCTGATCCTGCTGCTGGGCGGAATCCCGTTTCTGTGGCACTTCGCCGGTTCTGTGACGGCTCGGTTCGGGTTCGGCCCGGATTACGAGATCATCCAGTCGTTGGTGTTCCTGACTCTGGCCACGCTGTTCGGCGCCGTAACCGGACTTCCCTGGAGTTTGTACAGCACCTTTGTGATTGAGGAGAAACACGGCTTCAACCAGCAGGTTTCCTGCCTGAAAAACGTTTTTTCCTCTCATTTCTAAAAGCTTTTTCTGGTAGATTTAATTTCTCCCCCTCCTTCCGCCCAGACGTTGGGCTTTTTCCTGAAGGACGCGGTGAAGAAGTTTGCAGTGACCCAGTGCATCCTGCTGCCGGTGAGCTCGCTGCTCCTGTACATCATAAAGATCGGAGGAGATTATTTCTTCATCTACGCTTGGCTCTTCACGCTGCTCGTCTCTCTGGTCAGTGAGGAGATCTTCCTCCATTTTCCTCTGTCGGTTTCTCTCGTTTTGATTTTAGGTGAAAAAAAAGTTTTTTAAACTGTAAAAAAATGTTTCTCAAATTTTATTGTACTATTTTTTTCTAGTTGAAATTATAAGAACAAAATTATATTATCACAATGAAGTCGCAATAGAACCAGAAAAACATTTAATGAGAGCATACTTTGATATTAAGTTACTAAAATCAGTTTGTGTTTCTTTCATTGTTTCAAATTCCTACTGGTAATAATTTGATGCTGATGTGTTAAGAGACAAAGTATTTCACTATTTTTTATAACTTTACAAGGTACTCATCGTTCCTCATTTTAATTTGTAGGTGTTATAATTACGATTTCATTCTACTAATACTACAACTTTATTTTTGAATATTTATAACTTTTTCTCATATTTTTACGACTTTATTCTCATAATATTGACTCTTTGTAGTATGAATTTATTTGTTAGTCTGACTTTTTTGTATTAAATTTTATTCTCATGACGATTTGTTGTGTAACTTTGTTCTTGTATAATTAAAATTTTTTGTATTATTGTGACTTTATTCTCATAATATTGGCTTTTTATCATACAGATTTATTGTTGTTGCAACTTTTCTTGTATTATTTAAAGTTTTTCTTGTATTATTACAACTTTATTCTCATTTTCTTTAACTTACTGTCGTACGACTTTAATCTCATTATTACGACTTTATAAATTACTTTTTGTCATACAGTTTTATTCTCATGCTGTTACAACTTTTCTTGTATTATAATGATTTTATTCTCATAATATTTTGTCTTTATTCTTATAATTGTTTTAAAATACACATAAGTTTGTAGTTGTAACTTTACAAAATGTTTGACTACCTTCAGAAGACTCTGTACATTATTTCAGTGTTTAAATGTTTCCTCAGTTGTTGCTGTATTTTCTGCTCCACTGATCCGCCTTTGCTCTGGTATTTGAAGGTTCTTGTGACCATTTATGCGGACTACATCGCTCCGCTGTTCGATAAATTCACCCCGCTGCCAGAGGGCGAGCTGAAGACAGCGATAGAGGACATGGCCAAGAGCATCAGCTTCCCTCTCACTAAACTCTACGTGGTTGAAGGTAGAAATGTTTAGATTGTGAGAAGTCTTAAACTCTGGGAGGAAACGCGTTCCCGGATGACTTTGTTTTCCGTCTGCCCAGGTTCGAAGCGTTCTTCGCACAGCAACGCGTATTTCTACGGCTTCTTCAAGAACAAGCGCATCGTGCTGTTTGACACGCTGCTGGAGGATTATTCCCCTCTGAACAGCGCCGGAGAGCCGCAGTCAGAGACGGAGTCGGACCCGGAAGAATCGTCCAGCGAGACGAAGCAAAAATCCAAGGTGGAAAAATCAACATTCAAATCCTCCTCACACAGGACGTTATGGAAGTGGAAACATGACGGGATCATTTTAATTTTCTTCACAGAAGAAGCAAGGCTGCAACAACGCGGAGATCCTGGCGGTTCTGGGTCACGAGCTGGGCCACTGGAAGCTCGGCCACACCGTCAAGAACATCGTCATCAGCCAGGTGATCAAAACTAATCAGAAATGGATCGGTTTTTAATTCGCCATCACAGCTTTCATTTAGCTGTTTTAAAGGTTTCATTTCTGTGAAAAGTCTTTCAAAATGCACAGTCTTGTAACAAAGTTCAATTAAAAACTTAAATTTGGAAAATGTACATACACCAAATAAAAAGATATGTATGTTTGTTTTATCATTGTCTGAAGTTAAAGCTGAGTAAACTTTTTATTTGCTCAGTTCAAATTGGCAAAATTAATTATTTTTCCTAAATTCAAGAAAATTTAGCAAGAATATTTTTATTTAGAGATTTTTTAAATTTTCTTTGTATATTTACTTTGAGCAGGAAAGTAATTTGTTTTATTTATTATTCCTAATGGCTCAGTGACTTATTGATCTGTTTGATAGAAAAAATTGGCTTATATTTTATACTTTAAGCGATGTCATTAAAGTTGGATGATTTTTTTTTTTTGTGTTTTGTAACATTTCAAAACATAAAAGTTTTGCTTAAATTGTCCCTGCTGTGGTGCTGGAAAAGTTTGAGAAGTTATTTTGAATTTTCCTGTGCTAAATGTGTATGAACCCTGGATCAAACAGTGCTTACTGGAGCAGATATAATTTATTTCATTTTTTTGTGTCTGCAGATGAATTCCTTCCTCTGCTTCTCCCTGTTTGCGGTTCTGATCGGGCGGACGGAGCTGTTTGTGGCTTTTGGATTCACTCAAAGTCAGCCTACATTAATTGGCTTGATGATTATCTTCCAGTTCATCTTCTCTCCTTACAACGAGGTAATTTGGGTCACCAAACTGTTTATTTCAAGTTGTTTTAAAGCTGAAAGTTACTTATTAATTAGTTAATTTAAAATTAGCTGCTTGAAGTGATCGCTTCCGTAGCAAATCGGTCATTTTTAAATGAAAAGTGGACGCCGCTCCGTCTTGCAGCTCGGCTGAATAAACGCTATTATTTTTAATATTTTTGAGGAGTTTTGTCGAGAACAGAACCGCATAACATGCATTTTCCACTCCACACCGAGCTCCGTTTGGGCTGTTGTTGTTTGATAGAATTTCGCGATTAATCCACCTCCTCCTGCTCTGTTTTGCAGCTGCTGTCTTTCTGTCTGACGGTTCTGAGCCGCCGGTTTGAGTTCCAGGCGGACGCCTTCGCTCGCGGCATGGGCAAAGCCTCAGAGCTTTACTCTGCCCTCATCAAGCTCAACATGGACAACCTGGGCTTCCCTGTGGCAGACTGGCTCTTCTCCATGTGGCACTACTCCCACCCGCCCCTGCTGGAGCGCCTCAGGGCGTTGGGGAACGTCAAGCAGGACTGACGCGGCCGGACGGGGGAGCGGCGGGCGCCGCCTCCTCCTGCAGGCCTCCGCAGACCCCTCCTTGCCCTGTGACGCTGCCTGGTCTTTTTTTCTTCCCACCTGTCCCCCAAACATTGAGTTTTACCTTATTTTAACACTTCACTGTCCAAACATTCAGCGAAACCAAAACAGATCAGCGAAAAGCGTTTTCTCAGTGCGGCTTGCTGTGAGGAATCATCTGGACAATGTTTGTTTAGAAAAAGATAGCCAGACTACAGTTTACAGATTGATTTGGCAGTTTGTTTTGTTTTCAACTTATTTATTAATTTCATTCTGTACATATTTTAAAAGGAAAAAATACATTTTAGGATTATTTTTCAGTATTAGGATGTCAAACTAGTGAGGAATTTCTTAGAATAGTCTTTAAATTAGCTATTCCAGTTGTTTATTAAGTAGAAGAACATCTGTAATTATGGCGACGCTTTTTACAGATAAACAGGCCAGATTCTGATTCGTCCTGCAGCTGTTAGCCCTTGAACTGTCAATATCAAAACCATTTCATTTGTTGCTTTTAATGAACAATTTGATTCATTTTCATTTTCTTTAGAGGAGTAATCATCACGAACGTGAGTGCCTCTGAATGTCTTTCTGTTCTGATAGTGATGTGAAAGTTTTAGTTTCATTTTTTTTCTACATGAACTGATTGTTTTTGTTTTTATTCTTATTTGCCTGCAGTCGAGGGTCCAACCAGCCCTGTACATAATGTCGTTGGTAGTGAATGTGGTTGGGAATTTTACGTTTAGTTTCTTCCCGTGTTACCTGGCAAGCAAAATGTAAAATATTTTTGGGGACGTTGGGAGGCGAAAATTTTCCTTCAGCACACAAGGCAGAGTTTGGTTTGCTCAAAAAGGGGATTGAAGCTTTCTTTGCTGTGTTGAATAAAATTCTGCAACGCATTCCATTTTCCCATCTGGTTCTGATCATAAAGTTATAACTCTGTTAATTTTAGACATAATTGAGAAAATAGCTGCTTAGATGTTTTAAAACAGTTTTAATCAAACCAAAAAATGAGGCAAAAATAAGTTTAAATGTATTTTAAAAATATTTTTATTTAATTCTGAATTACATTATAATTTTTTTTAATCACAAACTTTCTCCTTTCTTCTTATGAGACTTTATCTCATAAGTATGACAAATTATTCCATAAATAACAGATGAATTTTCAACTGAGATATTGTTGTAACTATGAATATTTATCCTCAATATTTTGTAATTTGATACCCTATTTTATGAGATATTCCCTCAAATTCTTTCAGAATTCAGTGTCATTCATTCATTCATTTCAGTAACTTAATTCACCAAGTGAAATAAATTATGTAGCTTAATTCTATACAAAGTGATGTTTTCAAATCAAATTTCTGTTAATTCTGACAATTTTTCATTCAGAGTGAATTCAAACATGTATAAAATAAAATGTATAAAAATGACCATTTCATGTTTGATATTCTTTCATAATATATTTTAAATATTTCTCCTTAAAACACTAAAGTATAACACATTGGTATAACTACTATTAACAGCAGAAATTAAACCACAGTAAAATTAAAAACAAAAAAAATTTAAAGCACAAATAAAATAAAAATAAAATCTTTTTTATAGCTAATTAAATTATGATATAATTTAGAAAAGTGTGATTGCAGGACCTGTTCTAATTAAAAAAAAAGATTTACAAAAACATTTTTGTAATGTTTTTTGTAACACGGCATTTGTAAATGTAAAATTTGCCATTTAAGCAGAATATTATTTCTAAAATGTTAAACTTTTATTCCTTATTGAAATTCCATATTTGATCCATTTTCAGGAAAAAAAGAGTACGTTTGAAGATTTTACCTTGAAAGCGAAAATGACCCGTATCAACGTGGGGTCGACAGATACGTAAATTACGTAAGATGTTACGCTGGGGGACGTTCCTTTACGTAAGTAGAGCTATTTCACACTAAACTCCGTTTATTTCTACAAACTAAAGTTTTACAAAGTCACCTTTCGAAGGTTTTAATATGTTTTCGCCATTCGACATTAAAATGATTATTTTCTACAGAGTTTAGACCAAAAGAGCAGGCGAACTCGCCCCTCCGTTTCGCTGCTAATGGTACGGTCCACTGGCTGCTTTCTGTGGACAAGGGCAAACCGTCAGTGTCAGCGTTGTTTTTGTGCCTGACGGTCAAACATGGCGAGGCTGTTGAGGTTAAACATCAGGAGTTTTGTCACATCCCAGCTGAGAATGTCCTCCGATCAGGTAATAAACGTCTTTTCCCTCCTGGCTGCTTTGAAAACCAGACCGCAACCCTGTCATTCAACATGTTTTTAGCTAACTAAAACCAAACATGATTGGAATAACATCGGTTTAAAATAGCTAGTAATGGTTTCTAGACTATATTAGTGATTTGGGTGAAATGTGACTGGTTAAATCAAACCTGTAAAAGGTGTATTAATTACCAGCTGCGTCATAACAGAGGATGTGTGAATTGTTTTTATCTATTGTGATCGTTTTTGCTCAGGTTACACAGTAACACAGTATCAGTATTTTATTCTTTTTGATTATTTCTAAACCTGATTTTGACCTTCGAAGTTGAGCTGACTCAGTTGTGTTATGTTACTGTATAATATTTTTAAAAAATGTTTTTTCTTATTATTAATATTTAGATGCAGTCCTTCTGTTTCTACTCAGAAGTTTTTCACATAAAACCAGAAGTAAAAAAATAAAACCCACAGCAAAACCTCATTTCCTGCATTTTCAAGTTTGAAAGCAGCAAACTTGAAACATATCCTCTTTGTTTGGCTTTTCATAGTTAAGGTTATTTGAAACTGACTGAAGTTTATGATATTAATTGTATTTTTTTTATTTTTACTGTAGTTTCAGTTTTATTTTGTGTTTAATTAAAATTTTATTTCTTGTACTTAATTTACTTGTTGCTGTGATGACGGAAATCACAGACATCACTGAGCCACAGAGTGTCTTCAGTCAGAAGCTTCTTCAGAATTGCTGCAACAGAGACTGCTACAGAAGCGTCTACAACTCCAAAGGAAATTATGAGTTACAAACATTTTAATTTCCACCAGGGATTATTAAACTATTTTTATAGCATTTTGAAAAATTAAATTTAGATTAAAAATATATTTAGTTAGTTTTTTATATATCTAAATTTGTGAATTTAGTTTTAAATCCTTATAAGTATTTTAGCATGTATTAATTTGTTTAACTGGTATTTATTTAATATTTCAAGCCAGTGTTACTTCTACTAACTGTGCATTTCTGTTTCATGTCATTGTTTATAACTCTTTTGTCCCATATATTTAAAAAACAGGCTTGTTTCATTTTTAACACTTAAATATTCTCATGTCAGTCAAAAATTACCTGACTAAATGCAAGATGAAGTTTTCAAATGATGATTTAAATTATTTATGGTGAATAAAAAAGAAGGAGCCATTCAAGCTGAATGAATTGGATTTTTTTAAATAGATATTTTCACCTACTTCATGCTGTCAAACATGTTGTTTTCTACAGGTTAGACATTAATCAAACCCGGGTGTGTTAATTTCTGATTTACATGTAACAAAAAACTAAAATATAAAAAAATCTATAATTTTTTTTATGTTCACAGTAACGTGATAAAAGCTTTTAACTTAATCAAGAGTTGCTAGAAAGTAGAATGTGTATTTGCTGACCTTTAAATTTGGATATTTATCACTTAAAACTCTAAAAATGCTCTTAAAACAGAAGATCAAAATACGCCAATAAAGCAAACGCCTTTTTAGGTCATATTTAAATTACTTATAATATTGCATTTTGTATATAATATGTTGTTTATGATTATATTTGTATTAATAATAAGCGATTTCCCCTCAGGACTCAGTTCAGTCTTTTTCTTCTTTGAATCTTTGTCCCACCCGTTGCAGCTGGGTGAGCTGGGAAAAGGTGCGGGAAAAGGCGGCGGCGGCGGCGGCTCCATCAGGGAGGCGGGCGGCGCCATGGGGAAGAAGCAAGCTGCTGAGGAGGAAATGTATTTCAAGTACGTTTTTTTATTTATATATATATTTAAACCAACAGTTGCTGTGGTTTGTTACAAAATATTTGTTATGAAAACTAACTCTGCTAATGTTCAGAAAACAGAAAACACAAATTCGCTATTGCGGTGATTCAGTTTAATAAGAGATGAAACTGAAATCACACGGGACTACGCTTGTTCACGCAATAATCCTAAAAATCATGGGAGCAACGGACGTAAACAGTTACATGAGACAATATTCACGCTAGCGCTAATCATCTATCATATGTCAAAGTCTTGTTATATGATAGATATAACAAGACTTATATCTTGTTTCTGTTGCTTAAGGGAAACAGAAAAATCTGTTTCCCTTAAGCAAATTTGTTTTCATAATTTAAACTTCCCAATTTTATGATTAATGGAAACAGATTTTATTTTAATCTGGCCCAAAAATGAGTTAATCTTAGTGCAAAACATTTTTTTAGCAGTGAGATTATTTCCAAAACTGCCATGTTTCCATTGAGCAGATTTATTTTTGTAATTTAAATTTCCAGCAGATTATTTTAATATGGATGAGAAACCTCATGCTAGTCAAAAAACTTCTTTTTCAAAATTGGTTTGTTTTCTTTAAGTAGATTTATTTACGTAAATTCAGTTTGCACAATTTTATGGCTACTGGAAACACATCTAATGTGATGGATTAATGATTAAAAATCTAACATTTGCTTTTCTCCCTTCCTTTTTATTTTTTCTTGTGTTTGTCTGTGGAACGGCACAAAAGGCGGAAAGAGCAGGAGCAGCTGGCGGCCCTGAAACAGCATCACCTGGAAGAAATCGATCACCACAAGAAGGAGATCGAACGCCTGCAGCGTGAGATTGATCGCCACAAGGGAAAGATCAGGAAGCTGAAGCATGACGACTAAGTGGAACAGTCCAAAAAATTACATTTATTTTCCTTTGCCTTTATTCATAACACCTGTTGCTGCATGCATTTACCAGGCAGGACATGAATGTATGGAAGTTGCTGTTGACTGAAAGTTATTAAATCTCCTCATCTACTGATGTTTTGGTTGTTTGCTGTAATAACAACATTGCAATTTCTGACTGAAGTTCATCAGTGTATTTTATGTTTCAGGTCACAAACTGTCATGAAGTACAGTTAAAACTGTGTTTGTCAACATGAGCTTTTTGCACCATTTAAATAAATAAAATTGTGCATTAAACTGCAAGTTTGAAACACTGAAAGCTGATTTTCTTTGTTTTATTTCAACGTATTGGGACTGCTCTGGTATACCAAGGTGGTTACAAATTAAAATTGACCAAACATTTAGATTCTTATTCTATGAAGAAAATGTATGTAAAATGCTTTCAATAGTTAATTTTAAGCAAAGTAATATTCCTGACTTAAACCAACATTACCTAGAGATACTGGAAGACGATTACATAACCGCTGCAGTAACATGATACTTTTAACAGACAATGGACCTAAAATGTTTCCACTTAATTAAATACAGGATGTTAAAGCATAAAGCCTGACTTTAAAACGTCACAAAATAACTTCTCAAATTATGTGAAGATCTAAAAATATTTCTGTACAATGGCAATCAAAATTAAAAGAGAAAAGCAATGTCTGTCGTTTTCAAATTCTTAATATCCCTGGCAGTTCTAGATTAAAATGAATCGTTAATTTTTGTCAACATGGTTTTCTCCCCGACTGGAGGCGATATTAATGTTTTACTGTCAAATTTCCAACCAGAAACAAATGTAAGTAACGTAAAACAACGTAGAAAATTGCATTTAAATCAAACTTAGCATCCTCCATACATAGATGGCGCTATAGCAAGACGTACATTACGGAGAAATCAAAGTTTCGTCACTTCCGGCTGCCCCTGCCTTTTACCGCGAGCAGCCCCGTTCTTCTTTCTTTTCGCACATCATGGCGGACCGGTTCAATAAGGTGAGCAATCGCTGCGGAGCTATTTAGTTTGCTAATTTAACTTTTGAGTCGTCTTTTGTTAGCCCGTCATAGCAAATATGCTGAATATAATCATATTCTATCGATATAATGCCTCTTTGATTCTCAGTTTTCTATGAGACGCTGCATTTTTAGGGCAATGACAGGCGGTTGACCGTAGCTGTGTGAACATGCCTTCCATCATGGCAGCTTCCCTTTACCACACGTTCAGCTTCACTATCCGAACTGTTTCTGTTGTATTGTGAAGCGGTCTTTTAAGCTTACTGTAATTAAATAGGTTATAGACTGAGACAGTTGTAGCAGGTTTCAATGCTTCTCCTCTGAAATGACTCCATCGTGTTGTGTCGTTGATGCTAACGTTAGCTTAGCCGCTCGCAATGCTCATTTACCGACTCCGTAGCAACTATGACGAAGTTTTACAAACGATTAAACATTAAAACAATATTGTGTAGTAATGGAAAAGCATAGTTGCATGTTTAAAATAAAAACTGCTGCGGTTTAAACTAGTCTCAATTTTCCTAGCTTTGACGCTAAACCACAAACGTAATTTAGGGTGTATAAGTTATATTTTTAAAGTTAAAAACAGGGGACTGAAGGTTCTGGTTTTGAAACGAAGGACATTCAGATGTTTAAATCTAAAGTTTGCGATAGTTGTTGCATCATGGGTTTTGTTTCACAAATACTTTTCATTAGGATTAGGGATGTTACTCAGTTTTTTTCTTTCCTTATGTTTTATGTTAAAGATTTTGTCCTTACAGCCCAGGCTTTGTTTTTATCAAGAATTTAAACTTTAAATTGTGGATAAATCAGCATGATTTCCTTTTTCTTTAATCCTAAGTGGGTAGCAAAGTGTGATACCAAAATAATTGTATAAAATACCAGCATTTTTTCGATGTATCCTTTCTCCAACACTTGGATTTAATGTGTGAAAAATGACTGAATTTCATCTGTTTTTTATGAAGCAAATTGCATCTAAATAAGGAAAGATCTTTATTTTTGTGTTTTCTCTGACAGGTTCTGCTACTAGATGGCAGAGGCCATCTACTGGGCCGACTTGCTGCCATTGTGGCTAAACAGGTCCTCCTAGGTACAATTTAATTTGATTTTTTTCCCACCAATGCAATCAAATGTGACTTAATCTTTAACTCGTATTTGTGTTGCTTCTTCAGGGCATAAAGTGGTGGTGGTGAGATGTGAGGGCATCAACATTTCTGGCAACTTCTACCGCAACAAACGTGAGTTCAGTCTGAATTTTCAGTGTTTTTATTGGAATTGCTCGTCTGTGATGTTTTACCCAATGTTGTTCGAGTTTTATTGACCATGAGAATACTTTACATGCACTACCATCTGAGACATGAGCGCAGCAGCAGCTCTAGTTGTTGTTTGGTTGATTTGAGGTGTAACCGAATGTTTATTGTCCAACAGTGAAGTATTTGGCTTTCCTGCGCAAGAGGATGAACACCAATCCGTCTCGTGGTCCTTATCACTTCAGAGCTCCTAGCAGGATCTTCTGGAGGACTGTTAGAGGTAAGAAAGAGACTTTAATGAAAAATTATGATAAATTTGGCATTGCTCAACAGTGATGAGGCTTTTTATCCCGAATCTGATCCTCGGTTGATGAACCTAACATCAGATCTGACTGCTGAGTTGAGCATCCCCAGCTGTGTTTCCATTCATTGTATAATTGATCAGTTTGACACTTTGAAGATAAATTTGCTTTATGGAAACAAGGCGATCTGAAAAAATGTTTTTGATCACATGAGTTAGGATGTAACTACTGGTGGAAAGTAAAGACGGGAAGTAAATTTAATGGAAACGCCACAATTACGAAGTTGTATTTTGGATTAATGACAAAGTTTTGCAGATATTTTGTAATATAAATGCAGCTAATGTTGCCTGTGCGCTTTGATATTAAAAGGTTTTTTCTTTTTAAAGAATAATGTTGTTGTGTTTAGGAATGCTGCCTCATAAAACCAAGCGAGGCCAGGCGGCTCTGGAGAGGCTGAAGGTATTCGACGGCATTCCGCCGCCCTACGACAAGGTGGGGAAAATGCTTCAGTCTGACTTTTATTTGAGGTTTTTCGTCTGTGATGATGTTTATTCTTAACTCCCTTAGCTGAGCTTCAGATGAGAGAGAGAAAAAAAATCCCTGAGACATTTAAATCTAGGAATAAAAGGATGGGAAATTAGTTTTTCTTATGTTAACTTTGGGTTTTGCTTTGCAGAGGAAGCGCATGGTCGTCCCAGCTGCTCTTAAAATCGTGCGTCTGAAGCCGAGTCGTAAGGTGAATACATTTGCTTTACGTTTTTTAAGCTAAACTGCTAAATTTATTTAAGTTTTTTTATTTAAAATGTATAATTTAATTAGATTTTTCTGTTTAATTTAAAGTTTTAAATTAATTTGTTTTCCATTGGGGTTTTTAAGCTAGTATGTTTAATTTAATTAGCTTTTTCATGTGTTTTAGCTAAATTTTAGTGCTGATTTTGTGTCTTTCCCACCTCAGTTTGCCCTCCTGGGCCGCCTGGCCCACGAGGTCGGCTGGAAGTACCAGGCGATCACGGCCACCCTGGAGGAGAAGAGGAAGGAGAAGGGGAAGCTCCGCTACGAAAAGAAAAAGACGCAGATCAAGCTGACCAAGCTGGCGGAGAAAAACGTCGAGAGCAAGATCGCAAAGTACACAGACGTTCTGAAACAATACGGCGTTCTCGTCTAAACTGGCTTTCAGTGGCTAATAAAAATTTAAGTAAATGTTTACAAAATGCTTCTGGTTATATTTTTCACTTAGTGTCTTTTTTACCACAGTGTGCTGGTAAAATCATAAAGTCTGCTGGATGTTTTTCTATCGGATGTTTAGTTTTATTTCTACCTCTGAAAAAGACAAAATATTTTATTTTCCAGATTCACTCATCCAATCATTTTATCTGCTTCCCTCTGGTCTGGTTTTACAGGTTTCATATAAAATATGTAATAAATTCAGTGATTCCTTATTAGGGCCATTGGAGAATTTATGCCAAAAACACTTAGAAATTTACTACAAAAAACAAGGAGTTTTCTGAGATCAAAATGTCAGATTGTGAGGGAAATGCTCAGAAATTTTTAGATTAATCTCAAAAATTTACTGGAAATGACATGGCAGTTTCTGAGATCAAGAGGAAAATTTTAAACTTTTGCAACTCAGAAAATTTCAGTCTTGAAAATTTCTGAAATTGTGAATTTGAGTTTTTCTAGCAAAATTTCAGCTTTTAGAGCTCATGAAATTTCCATGTTTTCTAGCAGTTTTTAATTTCAAAACGTTTTAGAAATGTTTTTTTTTATCTGCAGTGGCTATAATGGCGTCTAGTTTTTAGTTTTAATTTGGAGGTGGCTGTTCCTAAAATCTGTCTCAACGTGCAACTCATTTTGTACCAGCAGAGGGCAGCAACAGAAATGTTCTCAGTTTGTCAGAACAAACGGGACATTTTTTTTTCTTGAAAAAGTCAAAATATTCTAGAAAAAAAAAAGCTTTTTGGCTCGAAGAGGATTTAAAAATTAATTTTGAAAAATGTCCCAAAAATTAAATATTCAATTTCCTGAGCTCAGAAATTTAAAGAGATTGACCTGAAAATGACAGTTTTCTAGTGAAAATCGTCCCATTTTTCTGTCTTATTCTTATTTCTGGAGAGAAGTGTCTGATCGCCATGTTGCTAAACTCCGTCTCGTGTAATTTCTCCTTCCCACCAGCAGAGGGCAGTATAGTGCTTCATGTCAGATGCACAGCGCCGCTCTCTGCTACTTCAGTACTGGTTTTTCTAAAATCTTATAAAACAGAACCAAACATTGGTTCAGTGGGTCGACTACAGTATCTAGAATTATTCAACACCACAAATAAATCAAAATCCTTTCCGCAATTGACCTTCTGACAGCAGTAAGTACTTAAATAACCATAGCAGCTCTCCATTGAATATGAATTTATGTGTTGGAAGTATTTGCACTCTGCAGACTGTGGTTATTGGATATCTGTGCAGGATGGCTCGATGTTAATTTGAATTTCTTCTGCGTGTGAATCTCTTGGGACGGACTGGATGGCTTCCAGCTGAAATTAGGACAGACTCTCAGGTTATTACCGACCAATTACATCCTATTAATCACACCTTTAAAAAACTGAAATTACAGATTCAGAGAACTAAATGGTTTTGTTGAAGCTCTGATAGCGTTAATACTTTCTGCTGCTTCGAAATCAAGGTTGGTCTAAAAGCAAGAAGGTGTTCAAAGTGGGGGCGGGGGCCATTTGCGGACCCTAAATTGATTTTGTGCGGCCCAAGAATAAATTTTGACAAAATTGCAAATTGTAATGAAAATCTACTTAGATGTAACCAAAGATGGGCAAAGTAGTCAAAAATTATTCTCAAGAAGTAAGAGTGCAAGTTAAATATATTCTTACTTAAGTAAAGGTAAAAGCTGTCTAAGAAGTTTGTCAAGAGTAAAAAAGTATTTGGTAAAAAGTCAATTGAAGTACTGAGCAACTGATCAAATGATCAATCAATTAAATATTTTTTAAAAAAATTAACTTATTTTGCATTCTTCCCCAGCAGGTCCATCCATGAACAGATGGAAGAAAATGTAAATTTAAGTGGAAATTTTGGTATCTTAAGAATGAAAATTACAATAATTCATAGAAGTAATGAAAAATAAAATGTTTCCAGATCAGTTTGTTTTGATGAAAAACTTGTGAAACTTTAACAAAATTTCTGTTCTGCTGGTCTGTGTCTGGTGAATTTTTGGTTAAAACATGTTTTTCATTCAGTGTGTAGAAAATCCAGAAATTTAACTCAAGAGTAGAAATACTTAATAAAATTACTCAAAAGTAAAAGAAGAAAATATTTTGTCATAAGAAATAATCTCAAAGTGGATCTAGTACTTTTTATCTACATTCAGTAATGATTCACTTAAAACAAACTCCTATATTTTGTTTTTTTCTTATTTTAAGTGTACTAAGACATTTCCACTGGAAACATAAAATCCTTGGTAAGATTTTGTGTTTTTGATTTCTAGCTCAGTTTATTTGAAATATGTTGGTGCCAGTCGCCTTTTTCCAGCTTCTAGGCTTGAAATCTGTATTTAATCCTGTTTTTTGTGACATTATTTCCTCTCTGGGACTTTTAGACCTGAACTGGCAGCAGTAAGTAAAAACAACGCAGAACAAACTCATTTTACAGTATTCCCCAGCAGCTGCAGCAGATTGATTTGGGGATTTCCCGGGACGTCTAAACGGAGCAGCGGCTTCGCTGCCTGGTTTGTGGCAGCTTAATGATGACGTCTAAACGAAGCAATCTGTCAGGATTAGAGAGGAAAGTTGGTCCTTTAACGCCCGACTAACAGACAAATGAAAAGCTGATAGTTTCTGCAGACAAAATAGCAGGTTTTTATTTTGATTTGTGTTTGTTTAGAGAAAGTATCATTAAGCTTCAGCTTTTTACTGGAAGAGACTCCTTTAACAATGCACCTCTTCTGCAGTTGACTTAAAGGGGCAGTATCATGTAAAATGTATTTATTTTAACTTTGCATAACGTTATTTCCTCATCAAAAACACACAAAGTGTTAACTTGATTCTTTCATGCATGTGTGAGAAATCCTTTAGTCTCCATGGCAACCATAAGGCTGCAAAACGGCTGGGTGGACATAGCTCTGCCTTCAACTCATAGCTCCTCCTCAAATGCAACGTTTTACGTCATATTAGAAATGTATAGCTTTTTATAAACAAGTGAAGTTAGCACACTTACTTGATTATGCTATAAAATGACACCATGTGCCTGAAAAACACATAATGCTGCTCATTTAAATACCTTGGGATTAGGGCTTGGCATTTATCGTGTTGTTTATTGTGAAGATTTGTGATTTATTGTTAAATTTCAATTAATGTTAAATGAACTAAATTAAAATTTTTTCCATGTTTGCATCATTAATCATTAAATCAAAAATAAGATTAAATTTAGTTTAATCCATAGCAGCCGTTCAGCTGTTGGTGGGCCTAGCTCCGCCTTCCAAGCGTAGCTCCTCCCAAATGTGACTTTTATGCCTTATTTGATATAAATGCACATTTTTTCACAACTGAAGTTAACATAGTTATTTGATTACGCTGTAAAATGTCACTAAACACATGGTACTGCCCCTTTAAAGTGATTAGTTGCATGTGGATAGGTGTTATGTTTCAGCCATATGGCTGTTTTATTTCGACTGATTCCAAATGAGGCGAAGTATTGCTCATCTTTCCAGATAAAACAGTTTCCCCCTGAGGATTTCTTGCATCATAAAAGCTGTGGATAAAACCTCATTCCTCTCCGTTACCCACCATAAACTGTCGTGTCCCGTAAACGCCGTCGTCCGGAGAATCACAGCCAGTCTGATGCCGTCATGGCTCCTCTGAGCAGATGGAGACGTCAACGCTGCCAGGGTGGCGGCGGGATGTTCGGCTGATCGGGCCGGCGCTCTGATCACAGCAGCTGATGGAGGCGGCCATGACGGTCTGAAGCAGCTCCTGCAGGCCCGTTAGAAATACAGACACCTCAACGGCTCCCTGCTGAGCAGAGCTGCACAGATGCACAGTTCAACCCCGAGAGATTAAACTGAACAAATAATGTACAGACTAATGAGTTAATCTGAAGCTGACTGAGATTATACTGTAAAACATAAACTGTCGTTTTCTAAAAATCTGAGTTTTCTATTGGATCAAAAAGTCCGACCGATTTTAATAAAGGTCCATAAAAAACAAAAAAACATTATTTTTTAAGTTAGGCAGGAACTAGTTAACTACATTTACTTTAGTAATTCTTTGAAAAAAATAACTTGAGTATTTTTACTACGCTGTATTTTTAACTTTTACTTTAGTAATTTAATTATAAAGTATTTCTGCTCTTGCTTGAGTAAAATTTCTGGATTTTCTTCCCACTGAATGAAAAACAAACATGTTCTAACCAAAACTTCACCAGACACAGACTCACACCTGCAGTTTCTGTTAAAATTTAATTAGTTTTTTTATTGACAGAAACTGATTTGGAAACATTTTATTTGTATTTTTTGTTAATTGTATGAATTGTCATGTTTGTTGACAAACATGACGACAAAATGCAAAATATATCACATTATATTTAATATTAAAACATTTCCATAAACTTTAGTCTGAAATGTCGGGTCTCTTGTGTTTTCTCAGAAGTTTCAGATACCTTTAATTTTTTCTTATTTTGCCCTTTTTTATCCAGTTTGCTCAAATTTATTAGGGACACGCCGTTGAGATATGTCATGGTTTGAGTAATGGCTCTTTGGAAAACCACCTTGTAGGGACAAAAATACAATTTTATGCCCAATAATCTGTTATCTTGAAGAATTGGGAACAAATTATCGTGGCTGCAGACAAAGTGCTGCTTAGTTTGGGACACAACAATGTTTCGTTTTTTAAATCAGAAAGGCGGATTTAGTTCCTGAACTGTTTTTAAAAAATGATTTAATGTAGGTCAAGCTGAATAAACCAAAGAAAACTGAAACTGAGGGCATATTTTGTTAACTGAAATAAATAAAAATGGCAGCTAATGGATTTTTAGCCATTAGGACTGATGTGAAATAGATTTTTATAAGCAATTTACGTCACATTTCAGTAAATTACGGCGCTTTAGCTCATAAAATGGCAACTGGAAAAGTTTGCAGAAAACACAGTCATTTGTTGTTCAACATTAATAGAAAACATTTTTAGAAAATGTTATATTCTGTCAAGTATTTATCACCCAATCGATGTAAACATAATCACATTTTAAAGTTCTGCACCTAAGTATGAAAAACTAAAACTGATGAAAACAAAACAATATTTAACTAATTTACTGAATTAGACAAACAAAAGTCACAACAAAATAAAACTAAATCATAATGGAAAACTCCAAAACCACTCCACAATATTTAACTAATAATAACTAATAAAACTGGCATATTCACTTTTTTGCTGTTTTGCAGCAGCACAGCTGAGAGATTAAACCTGTAACCCGATGTTTCATTACTGGCAGTTTAACACACTTTCTGCGTGACAAATACGAACGATAAAAAGGTTTTCCTCTGTGCCGGCATGAGCTGATTGGTTTCTTAAGCTTCTATCAGATGTCTGCCTCAGAATTATTCTGTAGAGTCATTATTGAACCAGAGACGGCTGCAGAATCAGATTAGCAGCGAGGGGAACGTCGGGGAGCAACATTTTAATATCTAATTCAGTCCTGATGAAAGCCGGTGGGACGAAACGCTGCAGAGATTCGGCCTCTTTCAGCGTCGTTCCAGTATCTGCTAATTTCACCCTGGAATGACGACAAATTATTCTCACGCTGCTTAAAGAAGTGAGAAATAAGAAGCAAAAAAAAAAAAAAAAAAAGGCAAATTGGAAAAACATGAAGATGACAGAGTTTGTCCATAAATCAACAATTTAGACCAGATTAATGTTCGTTATGATGTTATTGATTTAACTGGATTTTTTATGTTCAGTTTTAGCTTCATGCTTTGCAAAGGAAATGTGATGTTTTAAAGGCAGAATGGTTTCCACACTGCAAAAACACAAAATCTCACTAAGTATTTTTGGTCAAGTTTCTATTCCAAATATCTCCGTACACTTGAAATAAGACAAAACTAACTTATAGGTAACTTTCCAACAAGTTAAAGGAGCTTGTTTTAAGGCTATAATTCATTAATGTTGACAAAAAAGTGCTAGTACTATCAGATTAATTACCTTATAACATGTTGAGTCACATTCCATGAGCTCTGCGTGGTTACCTAGCAACCCCAGCCAAGCCCAGCCCGTTACCTAGCAACCCAGGTGGAGCTCCAGCAGATCTGATCAGCTGGTTTTTCTGCAGTATTCACTGGAAGAAACTTGTTTTGTTGTTGACTTACTACTCAGAAGCTACACTGCAAAAATACTAATTTTACCAAGTATTTTGGTTTAGTTTCTAGTGCAAATATCCTGTTAAACTTGAAATCAGACAAAAATTATTTACAAGTAACTTTTCTTGTTTTAAGTAAATAATCCTTTAATATTGATGAAAAATTATTGATTGGTTATTTAATTTACCACTGGACATTTTTCCATGAGGAATTTTTAGCTATTTTTAATTTAAAAATGTGTTTAAAATTTATTTAATTTAATTTCCCTTTTGGATTAATAAAGTATTTTTTAAATTTGAATTTGAAAGTGAAATAATCTGCCAAAGGAACCATTATGTTTTTGTCAATATTAAGGAATTATTTACGTTAAAAAAACCCATATAACTTGCTACTTATACATTAATTTTGTCTTATTACAAGTGTACTAATATAATTGTAGTAGAAACTACTAGATCAAAATACTTGGTAAGATTTGGTGTATTTGTACTTCTGGGTTTTATTTTTTTTGTTTGTCTAATTCAGTCAGTTTCTTATATTTTATTAGTTATTACTGGTTTAGTTTTCATTAGTTATAGTGGTAGTTTTAGTATTTGATTAAGTTTTAGGTGCAAAATTCAAAAAGTGTTTTATTGTGATGATGTAAACATCGATTGGGTAATGAATACTCAACAGAAGATACAGTTTTCTAAAACATTTTCAGTAATTGTTGAACAACCAACTGATTCTGGTGTTTTATCTAAACTTTTGCTGTCGCCATGTTGTGGATTAGTGTAAGTGGAGCCCCAGAACTTCCCGACATCGGACGTAAACCCAGTTATATTTTTAGTGAATTACAGGCAGATTGAGCTCACCATAGAATGCTTTTAAATCTCTGTGTAGGTGCCGGTCTGTTACGTCTCCACCATAGCACTCAAATGGATTCCTGCTTTTAACCTATATACAGTTTTACACAAATGAGTGTTTTTATAGAAGTGCTCTCAGTTGGCAGGGTAATATATGTAAATCCAAACGCTAATCTCTGTAGAATAAACCCACCAGTGAACCCACTCAGAGCAGCTGCGGTCGCAGGTCATTCCAACAAATCACATTCTGCATGATGAATGTCAGGTGTGCAGCAAGCAGTAATGCATTCTTACGAACATGAGGTGCAGCAGGGCATGTCTGTGCCGTGTTTTCATTCGCTGACCCCGGGTGTAATTGAAATGATGATTTAGAGCGAGAGCGGCGCGACTCGATTCGCTTAGTCATTCTGAACTCATTACATCCATTCGAACACAAAAGGCAGCCGTAACAGAAACCGGCCGGCGGAGACTGCTGTTGGGCTCGCAGGGCAACAAATTGAATTCAGGATCTGAAAATGACCTGTCAGAAACCTTTATCAACTCCTCTTTAATGAATCACAAGCAAAACACGCACATTAGCTTGAAACTCAATGGAGGGCCGAATTCAATTGTCCTTCAGCAACAAAAAGCAAACAAACAGACGACCAGCTCACTCTGAGTACGATGTCTCATTGTCAACCACAAGAAAAATAAATAAATTATGCAGTTATCATTAACGATTAATCGATTAATCAAATTAAAAAATAACTGGCACATTGTTCAGATTTTTCATTTAACCAGTAAACTGTTTTATTCAATGTTACTTTCTTTTAAGTAAGAAAATAAACATTTTATTCAATAAAATGCACAAACAGCTTTCCTTTATTGAACGCTTGGATCGACAGCAAAAAAAAAAAAAATCTTTCAATAACTCATTTTAAGGCACAGTGTGAAAATGATCTGTTTAGGATTAACTGATTAATAATTAGATAGCAAAAGGTTATTAATAGGAGATTTTATACAGAATTGAATTAAATTAAGCTAAAAATATAACTTGAGGAGTTCTGGGTTGAACATATTTTCAGTCAAAGTTCTTTTGTATCTTAAATACAAAGTTAACTTTTTTTTTTGAATTTCTTTTTACTATTTTGACATAATTACATCTCTGATCAGGTTGTTCTTTCAGCAACTGCCTCGTTATTGAGGCTGTATATTCCTTTTAACGATTAATCAGTGAATTAGTTGACTATAATTTCAACAATCGATTAATCACGATTAATCGTTTCAGCTGTATATGTCTATCTGGTTTCTAACACATTTCTAACAGCCGCCTTGTATTTCTGATCGATAAAACGTGTTTTCAATGTGCCGACATTATTTAAACATGTTAATGACGCCGTCGTGTCTCACACGGAAAAGATTCACTGGTTCTTCTAAAAATTATCTCAGGAGCAAATAAAGAAATAAAGTTAGGGAATAAATTAGGGTGGAAAGGAGCAGCGGCGATAATTACATCTGGTTTCACTGACAACATTTAGCATTTCCTAGATATTAGATTAAAATTGCAGCTGTTCAACTATTTATAAAACCTCCAGAATTAATGAAATTATGCATATGTAGTAAAAATCCTGCTGAAATGTGATAAGTGAAATTAGGATAATTAAATTATGAAAACGTTTAGTGAAAAATTAAGTTTAAAAGAGGAAGTTATTATAAGACGGAAACTGAGATTAAAAAAAAAGTCATTAATTTAAGGTTTAATCTTTCAGATTTTATATAAACAACCTAAAAATAAATATATCAGTCGTCCTGATAGGACTGGTCATAATCAGAACAGTAACTTTGTAATCTGGTTTGATTTATCATTTTGTGTGATTTTAGGGGATTTGTTTGCATATTTAATTTTTCCCAGATGCTCCAGGTCACAGTTATATTTCTACTAAAACATTATTCACACCATATGTCTTCCACCTAAACAGCTCATGAAACAGACGAGCCCCTCGCTGAGCCGCCTCCGGCCGTCCATAAATTACAAATCTGAGCTTATAGAAACCAAAACATCCAGAAGTTTCTGGACCAACTTCGCCCACTTCATAGATCCCCAATGAAAATCACAAAATGCTCATAATAAAGATGTTTTCTCAATATTTTAAGTTTCTACCTCAACATATATACAAACCAAACCATCATTGGGGACCAATGTGGTGAAACTAAGCAACGTTAATGCAGTAAAGTGGATAATTCCTACTATAATCAGTAAAAATATTTATTGGTTTTGACAAATTCTTAGTTTTGCTCCAAACTTTGGCATAACCGGCAAGAAATACGAAATGATATCAAATATGTTTTGGTCTAATTTCTAGAGCAAATATCTCATTATATTTGAAAAAAGACTAAACTAATTTATAAGTAACTTTCCAGTAACATACAGGAGCTTGTTTCACGTCAATAATCCTTAATATTTCAGATTATTTCACTTATAAAATGGGGAAAATGTCATGTTAAAAGTTAAATAATCTGCCAATTGAACCAATATTTATCAATATTAAGGAATTATTTAATTCAAATAATCTCATGTTTTCCTTGCAAGTTAGTTTTGTTTTATTTTAAGTGTAATATAGCAGAAATTGGACCAAAAATGCTTGGTAAGATGCTATACTTTTGCAGAGAAACATTTATTTTCTGTTTCTGTTAAATGTTTCGGATAATCAAAGAAAACCAGACTAAATACAAAACTCTGTTCTAAAACTATGAATTAATTTATTAAGGGTGAAAACCTCCAAACCAACTCAGTTCAATCTGAAAACTCCTGAATGTAAGAACTGGATGTTAGCAGCAGGTGTCTGCTCAAACTTAAACCATTTTAATTTGTGTGTCTAAAATAAAGCCCTAAAATGTCTTCATTAAAAAAAGAGAAAGTTTGACTTAAATACTTTAACCACAGGACTTACATTTTTTTCCCTCAGATGATTTCCTATCAGGCAAATGTTTGAATCGCCCCGAACATCTTCATTTCGTTCTGTGACTCCAGACGGTTGCAGCTATTTCTAGTTAGCTAGTTAGCTAGCTCCTTTTTGCTTTTATCGTCTGTAAGAGCAAATTTACAGACGGAGTTAATTGATTGTTTCAGCTGTGTTGGCAACCCAGAAAGGGCTAGATTAGATATGACTTTATTCTCCCATTATTACAACTTTATTCTCAAAATATTATGACTTTATTTTCATTTAACTTTAATCTGGTAATATTTTGACTTTATCCTTATATTACTTTGACTTTATCATCTTTTGACTTTTATGCGCACATTATTACGACTTTATTCTAGCAATATTTCGATTACATTCTTGTCATTTTTTTTTCACTCTGTCTAAAAAATGGCCATTGTATGCCAGCTAAGGGAACTACCAATATGGCCGCTCAGGGGAAGCAGCTTCCACTCAATCAGAAAAGATGAATAAAAGGTTTTCCCCAGGCTGACTGAATACAAACAGAGACTTTCTCTGCTGCAACGCTCTGGCTCAGCAGAAAGAAAAACAAATCTTTAAAGAAAATAGGAATGGGAATACTTCTGTCTTCTCTTTTGTACAAACAAGTAAACAAAAAGCTTCATTTGCATCAATGCTGAACCTTACTGATCTATTCTGGCTTCACACACTTCAAATCAGTTATAATAATAAAAAATAAACTCTTTGTTTGGTATTTGGTTGTGAATTAATGGATGAAGAGTCGAGTCGTGTGAAGAACTGCCATTAAATTAAATGGCATTCTTGAGATAAGCATGATGGCGTATGCCTGGGGTTTTAAATAGATGATTGCCAAATGAGAAGGCAGTCATGGTGCAGAAATGTAAAACAAATGTATTTCACATGGATTCAGTGTTTCTGCCCGAGGCGTTTGGCTTTCCAGTCTGGACTGAGGCCTTTAAACTGGCATTTTAACAAGAATGTAGAGATATGTCGGCACAGCAAGTAAACCGCCTCAAAGCACGCAAACACAGACGAACCCAGAACTAAATCCATGTCTAATGAATCAATCCCAGCTCTTGTGAAATCATGTTTTATCTTCTGTCGGAGCCGGATGGTAAATTTGTGTGAAGTTGTTCTGTAATGAGGAAGGTTCTGACTGAGACGGTGAAAAACAGCCGCTGTACTGTTTGACTGTCAGCTGCATAATAAAGAAAGAAGAATAGCACACACACACACACACACACACACACACACACACACACACACACACACACACACACACACACACACACACACACACACACACACACACACACACACACACACACACACACACAATCTGCAGCTGCAGTGTTTCTTTTCATGCCACTTTAACTTTTTTTGCATTACAATAACAAACTTCAGTGTGTTTTTATGTGCCAATTTGACACTAAATAGCATAATTATGAAGTGGCTTTCACTAAATTGGACCAATTACCCAAGACTTTTTCTGTTTCTATACGTTTTAAAAAATATAAAACAGAAGGAAAAGTTTAATGTTGAATTTTTTGCCTTAAAAACTTCAATGTATTTCATAAGAAATTTCTGTGTCAGACCAACACAAAGTAGCAATTAAATTGTATTTGGAAGATAAACCACTTATGGTTAATTTTGAATGTTTTTGAACTTAAATTTAGTTCTCTAATGCTTCTAAAAACAGTCCAAGCACTTTAAAAAATACCCAGCTTCTGTTTTAATGTAAATTTATGTTTTTGGGGTCTGGAAAACAAGCTGCTTCAAAAATCTCCAGACTAAGTCACATTCCATGAGTATGGTGCCGTTACCTAGCAACCCAGCGGAATTTTTCCCGTTACCTAGCAACCCAGCGGAAATCCACCATGTTTGGTCAGCTGGTTTTACTGCTCTACAATGGCTGCTGGACAAGACAAGTGTCGACTTGCCGTCCAGAAACAACTTCCTGTAGTCTTGTTGGTTGTGCAGGAGGCTCCACTTCTGCTTTTCAAAGATGTACGGTTGTGCAGTTGCGAATCTGTCTGCAGCCGTTTTCACGTGTGAATCGAAAAATTGAGTTTGGCCTGCAGGAATTTGTTTGGATTTAAAGAGACAAGATGCCCTAAAACAGCTCAAAATATACAGAACTGACTGAAATCTCAGGATCTAAGAATAGTTTTGTGTAAAAAATCTAATGAACATGTTTTGTCCAGCCGATAAATGTATTCAAACTTGTTCAATAGGTCACCTTTAATATCCCAATACAATAAATTAGTAAAGTAATCCACTTCAACTATGCATTAATGTATATATACAATGTTTGGAGAAAATAAGAGCAAGATTAGGAAATATGGGCTGCCAACAGAAATAAAGTGAATTATCACATTCACTCCTTTATAACTGTAAGTCACTTGATAATTTCCCAGCAGTTTGTTTCTTTGTTAACTTGCTCTTTCAGGGCTTAAGATGCTGACATTAGTGTCTGCGGTCCTTCCACTGCGCATTAGGGGAGATGTTTTGAAAGCTGGGAGCTTAATCTCTAAAAAGCCCAACACCATTTGAAACGTGCAATTTGCATGATGTCCCCTGTGTGTTGGATGGTGGAGATTGTAAAGCAGATAATTTGCAAGGCTGTTGTTGGTGCTACGCTAACTGTACTGTGTGTGATACATTTTGATAAGCTTCCAGTGGCCTTCAGACTGCTAAGCACTTCAGGCTAAAAATGTCATGGGGATTACAGACTCTGTCCAAACAGCAAAGGAGGCAGGCAGGTTTATTTTTATTGTGTTGTAATTCAAAAATAGTTTGCAGGGAAATACAGAAACAAATAAAAAAGGAAAATGACACTAAAAACAATAAATACATGGAAAAAGTTAGCAGTGCTAATCCTAAAGCTCTAATCATAAACATTAATAGCGCTAACATGCTATGCATTATGGTATTTAGTGGAAGCTAATGCTAAAGCGCTAAATTCAAGTATGTTAATACCCTCCATGTTTCAAAGCAGCAGTATAAACGGTTAGCTACTTAAAAATAGTTCTTAACTATTAATAGTTAGTTAAGGATTATAAGGCGCATAGAATAGACGCTACAGTAGAGGCTGGAGTTACGTTATGCATCCACTAGATGGAGTTCCACCAAAGGGAATGTCAACAAAACAGTCCGACTCCGGTCGGCGAGGAGAGCCTTCCCGGGCTGGGGCGTGGCTGGACGCTGGTCACCCTTCTCCGTTCGTACACAACATGTTGGTGGAGAACGTGGCGCTAAATGAGCTGCAGACGACCTGATTTTAGACGGCCGGTAGGTAGATAGGTCAGTCAAACTTTATTAACAAACCAGCCTTCTGACAACTATCCCAGCATGCACCGCACGCTTCTTCTTCTACTGGCGAAAATAAAGTCGGCGGCTGCTTACCGTAGTTGCTAGACCTGTTGTGGCTCAATATTGGTCCATATATAAGGACCGGATTATAAGGCGCACTGTCGGCTTTTGAGGAAATTGAAGGTTTTTAGGTGCGCCTTATAGTGCGGAAAATACGGTAATAAATAAGTTTTAAGTCCTGATGTAAAGAAGAAGTTGATAACGTTGTTTTGACTAAAAGCGCTAACTACTAGAAGAGTTTTAGCAGTTGATAATCAAAACTTCAACACAGAAGGGGAATTAGTAAACTAGCGCTTCTGAGCTTATCTGGGAAAATGAATTTTGAGAAGCTAAGTGCAGTGAACATTTTCAAAGTTAGCTAAATTGCTTTGCTAAAAATTAGCTGTGATATCAGCGTATTAGCGCAGGTGTTCCCAACACTGACTGAGTATCCATAGAATGTAGCCTTGGGGAACACCATGTTTAATTTTTGTTTGCACAGATAAAAATATCCAGTTTGTAAAATAAGATCTCAGACTGATTAGCATATTATGAGACAAAAAGGACTTTTTTAGTCATTTGGCACGATAATCTTACTTCTGCAGCCTAATTTCTGTGGTGGAAAACCTCAGTAAAAAGCACACAAGAGATTTTTCTAAACTTGTTTAGAAACTCCATTTTTATGTGACAGATGAGGCTTTCAGGTCAGTTTATAGCTAAGAAACATAAGTGCCAACAGAAATAGGAAGATATCATCATTATTTATCACCATAAAACAATTCATGATGTTTGTTTGTCAGGAAATTCAAAGATCTGGAGAGAGATAAAATAAAAAATAATCAGAAGAGAAAACCTTGCTGCTGAGAGTGTAAAAATATACAACACTGGTGTCAGGCAGTGGAGTAATAAAGATTAATGGTTCACACAAAGCTACAATAAAAGAAATGAACAGTTGTATGGCTGTGAAACTTTTTATGTTGATTTAAAGTCGGTGATGCAGCAAAGATGAAGACCTTTCAAAGTGAGGATGCTGTTTAATCAGGACGTCGTGTTTTAGATCTGAGGATCGGTCCATCATGATGAGAAGCTTCTGGGTCTCCAGAGCTAACACACACACACACACACACACACACACACCCACACACACACACACACACACACACCCACACACACACGCACACACAACTATTTATTAGTTTGTTCAGTTTCTCTCGCTCACTGTCTGCTCTGCTCTGTGTGCAGCCAGCCAATATTTTGAACAGTTGCAGGTTCCTGGTTCTCCTTAAGCTTCACCTTTTTTCACAGGAGGAAGACAAGTGATGAAGTTCTTCTTAAAGCTGCAGTGCGCAACTTTTATAAAAAATGTTTTTTTTCACATATTTGTTGTAACTGTCACCATGTTGTGACAGTTTAATATGAGACAGATAATCTGTAAAAAATGTATCTTCTTTACTTAGCTACTATGGTAATCCAGCAAAACAACCAATCAGAGGCAGGAGGAGGGGCTTAGCGCTGTCAGTCACCATCATGAACATGGTGCTAAATGTGCCGACAACTTCCTGTTGTTTCTTTGCAATCATTGGTGGCCAGGCTAATTAGCCAGAGCATTGATGACAGGCTGCGCTAGTTGCATTGTAGCATGGGGATGGGTGACGGTGACTGACAGCACTAAGACCCGCCTCCTGGCTCTGATTGGTTGTTTCTAGTTAGCACTGGGAGAAACAGAAGAGCTATTTTTTTAAATCACATTTTTTCTGACCCATACCAAAATGTCTCAATATACGCTCAGTTTCATAACACTGGAACTGGAAGACATTTTAAATAAATAAACAAAACAACAGAAACAACAAATTAAATGAATCATAAAGTTTCTGTAAATAAAATTGTTATTCAAAAAATTATCCGGTTGAGACAAAAACATCAGACTGAAAACTTTTATTATCCAGTTTTTGGTAGAAAAACAATAAATCATGCAAATCAAAATTATTGAGCTCATTTTAATTGATCATATAATTAATTGATTTAATTTTAATTGCAACATGTCCAGATGTTGCCGTCTGTTTCTGGTTTTCTTCTGGTGTCAAAATGGTAGAGAAATATATATAATAGTAAATATCAGCCATAACAGCGTTTTAATGTCGGATGTTGATATCGACTCAAATTTTCATATCAGTGCATCCCGACTGTTGCACACTTAATAATTAATCAGTGTGGTTTTGCGCAGGTTCTTTCATTTTGATGAACGCTGTTGAGACATGAGAGCGACAGTGAGCGCCTTCGCTGACCAGCCGTTACTGCGCTTAATTGGCTCGCTGAGTCAGGAGCGTCACTGTGCTCTATGTGCCCACTGGTGGCGAACCGTTGTAACTGCAGTCCAGCGCATCTCAGCAAGAGAAGTGCAGCTTAAGAGCGCAGCCAGCACGAGAAAAACAGAAGCAAGCAAACAAAAAAAAAAAAGAAAAGGGAGGGCGTGTAATTATTTCTGATGTCCATTCTGTCACACCAACTAGTTATCTTAAAATGTGGTCAAAACTCATTTTTAGATATCTGGAATGTAATTATATATATTTCAGGTGACATTGATTTTATGATAAATTGGCTTGCCGTACAAATCCGACCTCTGCTCTTGATGGATTACATTACATATGCACTGCCTTGCGAAAGGTCTTAAATATTTTCCCTGTTTTCACATTAAAGCACATTATTTCTGTGACAGACAAACTTTTAAAGAGGAAACAAGATGAATTTTATTCCCTGTAATGGAAAACACAGCTTAAGATGTAACAACCTGATGAAATAAAAGCACAATCAGAGGTTGCACTGAGTTACAGAAGCCAGTTTAAAGGAAGATAAATTTACATGTTTCATGGAGGAAAATGCTTCAACTGCATTTTAACATATTAAAAAATTAACCAGTGTATCTTATCTGGTTGTTTGGATCCGATGATGAAACGCAGGAGAGACATTTTCCACAAAAACAAAGTTTAATGAGGAGAGTCTAACCACATAATCTACAGACACCCAGAGTTTCCTCTTTTGTTCGCTTTAAAAAAGAAGGATCTGTTTGAATACGAAACCCACGCGGCTCTGAGCGTCTCTAATGAGGATTTCCTGCTGGTTTTTGTGCTTATACGTGAAACAAAGCTCTGCACTTAACCCACATGTGCAGCTTGAGGGAAGGAAAATAACTCATGAGATTTCAGGATATTTTTAAACACTTTTAACAACAGAAAATATGGTAAAAGGAAGCAGAAATGATATTCAGTATTGATCCTCTGCTGCTAGACGGCATAGAATCGTTTCTAAAGGAGCTTCAAAGTTTCACTCTGAGAAGCGCGAACTGATCTACATCAAGCGTTTATAAAACTAAAACATACTGAAATTGTAGATAAAATTCCGTGTTTATGAATCTATGAATGTGAAATAAATTATGTCAGCTGCCTCGCAAAAGTTAAACATTTGTGAGAAAACAGCTCAGAAATTTGGGATTAATCTCAGAAAATTTCCACAATAAACAAATTAATTTCTGAGCTTGAAAAGTTAAAAATTTGAGAGAAAAAAAACTCAGAAATTTTGAGATTAATCAATTAATCAAAAAATTTAAAAAGTGTGGAACTTTCCACATTTTTCTAGAAAATTTCTCAGATTAATCTCAAAATTTCAGAATTTTTTATACCAAGTTTCCAACTTTCCTAACTTCCCCAATGTTTTTTTCTGGAAAATTTCTGATGTTAACCTCAAAATTTCAGAATTTTTTCTCACACATTTTCGACTTTTGGAGCTCAGAAATATTGTTGCTTTTTTTCCTGGAACATGTCTGAGTTTTGTGGCAGAAACGTACTCCCATATCTCTATCTGCCGTCACACCATCGTAAAGAAGAGACTGGATTTGTGTTTTTGTTTTTGCAGTCAAAATCTCGGATTTGTGGAGCTAATTTAGAGAAACTGTGATATTTACACTTATGTGTGACTTTTTTTCTCTCTACATCAATCACAGATTATGACTTGACATAAAGTAAGATTGAGGCAGCAGTGTAGTAGAAATGGGGATGCTGCCACCTGCAGGTGGGAGGTAGCATGACTTCTTAAGCCCAAGGTTTTTTCTTTTTTTTTTTACTTTTTTGTGGAAAATTTGCATTAAACTCTATAAACTTGTTTAAAGCACAAACTTAAAGTATTCTTCAGATGCTTCCTTTCCACAACCAATCAGCTGCAGCATCATATTTTGCTGTATTTCCATGTTTGACTCATTTTCATGTCCGTTTAGTGACATTAAATGTTTGGCTACGAGAAGCTGTGATCAAAACCGGGTGTCAAAAGCTTTTCATCTCTTCACTCTTTCACTTCTCCACAGTTCAGTTCTTAATCTTAAAATCAAAAGAGAGAAAGAAGCGTCTCGATCGCCGTGGTGACCTCAGAGGTCATCCAATTCTTTCTGCGAGATGTGAGAGGAATTCACTTCCCGGGTCTTTCTGACACAGAAGTCGGAGGAATCCATTAACTCCACTGAGTTAGGGTCAGTGAGGCGCCGTTCGGTTCAGTCCAATCACATAAAAATGTGCGGCTGTGTTTTTTATGAACAGGCTGTTCTGATGCTGGTTATGGATTGAACGATCCGCTCGCTGCTTTCATCTGCAGACTGTCCACGGCTTGAGAAACGGCCGTTCCTCCAGGAAGACCCGCTTCCTCTTCCTGAGGCCAGCAGGAGACAAACTGTTTCAGAAACAAAATTTAAAATGTTGTTTATCTTTTTAAGTGTTGCTGGTTCATGTGAATTGATGTCAAGCTCTTCTGTTGGTTTATTTCAGTCCTGAACTTTGGATTGAAGGCAGCAAACATTGTTAATGTTTGAAAAAGTAAATTAAAAATTTATCTTTTTAGCTTCGTTTCTAGTTGAACTTTGGTTTTTTAATGTAATTTGACTATTTTTAAAAATATTTTTTTGTAAGTTTATCTTTCATTTTCTTGCATTTTTGATTAAATTGTATTTATTATTTAACTTTTTATGTCAGTTTTTAGCTCTATTTTACATTTTATCATAAATTAAATGTAATTTCATCTTTTTTTCTCTTCATTTGTCCAAATCCCAGAATATTTATGTATCGTTTTGTTTGTTTCTGATGTTTTCCTCACTTGTGGTATTTATTCAGCTCTTTGTTCATTAAATTTTATTCTAGTTAAATTCAAATTATGCTATGTTTAAAAATGTTTTATTTTATTAAATTTATTTTACATCCCAGTACAAGATACATGATAATGATGCATCACATTCATGGGTTAGTGACTGAATACATTATAAATTAAATTATTAATAATAATTCCATTTTATTCAATTATGTTGCTCAGTTATTTAAATATCTTGTTTGTTCACTTTAACATTGAAATTTACATTTGACTGCATGGAAAGTCTGTATATATAAAGTCTTTCTTATTCATAGATGACAGATCAGCGAAATAAAAATTTTTGACCACCAGTAATTATGAATAATTACGGAAAATATTAGCTGAGTCCTTATAATTTGACTTGTTGGGTTTACAGCTTAAACAAAATTTTCAGTCTGAGGTTTAAGGGAAAATAAAATAAAAAAGTTGGAGTAGACCCTGAGCCCTGAACTGAATATGATTTATGATTATCGAGTCTCCTTCCTTTGTCCAACGTCCTTTTTTTGAACCAATTTGCCAAAAAATCTCCATTGTTTTAGGGGATTTGTTGATAAGAAACATGTTAATATTACTAATATTTTTAAAAGTTGCCTAATCAGTCATATTTAGATCAATTTCTCATTAATAAACGATGTTTTTAGTGATGCAGCTGCGGGTTGTGGGAATTTCAGCCTCACAGAAACCTGAAAGCCACATAAACATATGGATTGTTTTTAATTAGGTGAGTCTTGACCCGACCTTTTGGTCCCGCCCCTCAGTCCTGAGCCGACCCGCCACCGGGAAACGACCCGGTGAGCCCGATGCCCGTCCGTCTGCAGCTGAGGTTCAGTTTACACCTGACTGAATGAAAAACAAAAACATTCACTGTGTCTAAGAGTACAAGTAAAAAGAAAACAAAAACAATACTGGAATCGATCCAGAAGGAAATGGAGAGAATTATTCTTCAGGACCAACGTGGATCTGTCCGTCCACCTGGGATTGGACCGCAGAGTAACAGCCCTCAGATGGAAACCAGCGACACGGTGAGGGATCTCTGATGCTGAGCTCATTTCAGCTGCTTATCTGCTGGATCTTGTTCTTTCTTCACGTTAACGGACCAGAGCGGTTCTGTCGTTACAGCAAAAAGAACCCCGGTCCAATGAAATCCCTTTTGAAAAACACCATGAATGTTCTTAAAGGGCCGGTTGGCCAGAATGTGTTGATAAAAACCCGTTAACAAACTTTTGATGTATTAATAAATAGCTGCATCAGCTTTCGATTAGTACTTCTTAAAGGGACAGTACTTTGTATTTCCCAGGTACATGACGCCATTTTGTAGCGCAAACAAGTAACTATGTTACCTTAAAAATGATATATACATCAAATATGACTTAAAAGAAATTCGACACAAGTTCTATGTGCAATAACTTGTCAATGTAACCTGTCCTTTTTCATCAAGATGAAGGAATTATTAGCTTAAAACAAGATCCTGTTTGCTGAAAAGTAACTTATAAGTTGTTTTTGTCGTATTTCAAGTGCAGTAAAATGTTTGCACTGGAAACTAGAACAAAAATGCCTGGTAAGATTTTGTGTTTTTGCAGTGTAACTCAGCAAGTTGTTGCTAGGCAACGATAGAATGAGGGAGTTGCTAAGTAACGATAGAATGACGGAGTTGCTAGGTAACCAAAGAAGAAGTGAGGTAGTTGATTCCACCAACTTGAAGAACTTGTGAGCCTAAAAAATATAATAATTTTAAAAATCTAAAATCACAAAGCTCACCAACAAGCGAAGGTTTGAGTTTTTAGATTTTTTTTTATAGATTAGGGACATGTGAATAATTCGAATGGTTTTTAGAAATGGTTTTTGTTGTTGGTTACATGTGCGCAGGTTTTCTCTTGTCCTACTGATTGCTTGTTTTCTTGTTTTTAAAAACCTGTTTGAAATAAATAAATAGACAGTGTGTCATTGATTTATCAATATGCTGCACAATTAGTTTCTTTTCTTCGGGTAATGGGTTTCACCAGCCTAAGGTCACAGAGTGGATCAATGAGTCAGGCAGTGAAGCGAGATCTCCTCTTTGTGCTCTTACTTTGAGCTATGACATTAAGAAAAAGATTTATTTTGGCTACTTTACAAACAGCATCAGTTTTTTCCAGTTGATAAATGTACAATAGAGTTACAGCATGAATAAAAAGTACCAAATATCTCAGTGAGGCCCTTGGAGAATAGGAGATTTACATGCTTTGGAAATCGCACGCAGCTCCTCTGGTCCGTTGGGACGACAGAAAACAATCAGAGAGCTACGTGTAAAGGCTCACCTAACTGAATTTATTCATGATGTTTCAGTGGAAATGTGTGAGAATAAATCACCCCTCCTGCAGACCAACACGTCCCTCCTCATTCCTCCTGACTTCTTCCTTCCCACTGAGAGACGGCGGGAACAGCGAAGAGGGACAGGACAGAGAAAACTCCTATCAGCCCTGGAATTAATTACTGAACTCTTGGCGGAAAACCTCGGCTCCGATGTGAGTTGTAGGAAGAAGAAGCTGCAGATTTCAGGAAAGTTATGAATATGTAGAAACTCAGAGCTGCAGCGTTTGGAAATGTGGGCAGGATGAGCTGGGAGACACTCGGTGGTGTCATTCTGGGGGAGTTAAAGAAAGGATTTAGATTATTTGCATAGAAAATAAAAACAGGATTTACATTTCTACACAAATTTAACCTTTTAGGGTTATTTATTATGCTTCACTGGACAAGTTCAGTGCATTTTTGTCCACAAATCGTCTTAGATAATGATTTGTTTGTCTGCTTAGCTCTGCCTATTTTGCGCAAATATGCAACAGTGCATCTTTGATTAGCAGACGTGGAGCCTCCTGCACAACCAGCAAGATTTCAACAAAGCACATTGCACAGTGCATACAGTGGTTAAACCAGCTGACCAAAGGTGATGGAACGCAGTTTGGGTTGCTAGGTAATGGGCTGGGCTTGGGTCGCTAGGTAACGGCTTGGGTTGCTAGGTAACTGCAAACATTCCATCCAATCTGATTGAGCTTTAGTTATTTTGAAAAGAAGAATGGTCTGAACTTGGTTCTACAAAAATACCTACTAAGGGAGGCTGAATACAAATGAATGTCACTCTATTAAAAAATTTAACATAATTTATTTCCCAGTTACACATTCATTTGTTTTGGTCTCTAATCACAATCACGTACATTAAAGTTCATAGTTAAAAAGTGACAAACGTTAAAATATGCTACTGGAATTATTTTTATTTGAGAACTGGAAAAAAAGATTATTGAGCTTAAATGTAAGGAAGAGGCTCCAGTTACTGTTTATGTTTCACTATGTCTGTCACAATAACACATTTTTCTGCAAAGAAATGGTTGCGATAAATAATAATATTGTTTTGAGAACATTTTCAAGTGATATAATGATGTAATGCAAGAACGCATTCTCAAAGATCAATAAACTGTCATTTTAATTGATATTGATTATAACTGGAAGCCATTTTAATATACAAAATAAATAAAACAACTAATAAATAAATTATAAAGTCTCTGTAAACAAAATCACCTCAAAAAGCTAGTTGAGATCAAACACCAGACAGAAGAATTTTATCATTCAGTTTCTGTTAAAAATAGAGAAAAAAGAAAAACAATAAATTATTTTTACCTTTTTAAAATTTATTATTTGATTTACTGCAACAGGCTTCTGGATCTCTTGTTAGTTTTGGCTCATTTCCAGCCATTTTGCACATTAAAACTCATTTATTATCTCCCAGTAGTGATCTGTGTTGTGTGTCCAACCTTTACTGTCTCCATCCAGGGAGTTTAAAGTTCAGGCAGAATCTGCTTCAGGTGTTTATTAATGCTGACAAGTTCAAACCCTCCAAAACCATGAAGGACGAACCAGGAAAAGCAGAATTAAATCTGTGGAGAGCAAAGTGTGCGTCCGATAGGTGGATCTGCGTGTCTCTTTCTGCTTCCTGTCAAAACCTGGGCTATTTTCGGCATCTGTGTCGTTCTCTGTGAAACAGTGCTGCTCTGTGGGAATACGAAGGGATTCAGCCAGGAATACATTTTCTAAATCTAAGAGGAATAAACGAAGCCAGAGGAAACGCCTACTGCAAACCCAGATGGATTCACAGAGATAACTCAATTCTTTCACTGCAGCGCTGCTTTGTCAGAGAAGTAAAACATTGTAGGTTTGACAGAGTAAATATAAATTTAAAAATATTACAAATCTGATTGACAAGACTAGATTTTTTCAAGCTGGAAAATGCTAATCCTGCTCTTTGTGATGACGCCAGAAGAAAACACAACTTTTGCAAAAAAACTTCAAAAACACAAAATCTTTTGCAAGAATATTTGTCTTATTCGTGGTGTAAATATGTTAGAATGCTTTAATTAAGACAAATTAACTGCAGCTTGTTTTAAGTAAATGATTCTGGAATATAGATACAAAACGTACCAGTTCCACCGGTAGATTATTTCACTTTAAACAGGAAAACTAACTTAATATAAGTAAAAAAAGTGATTTAAAACAAGCCAGAATATCTTTCTGAAAACTTACTTAACCAGCATTTTTTGTTTAAATTTTAGTGCAAATATCTTAGTACACTTGAAATCAGACTAAAACTAAATACAGAAGCTAAATACTTGGGGGTTTTTTTTGTTCAATTTTGGCTTAATTACTCTGACTGTGTTGTTCTTTCAGCAAAAGTCTGTATACTCCAGTCAACAATTAATCAGTTACTAAATTAGTTGATGATTATTTCAATCACGATTAATCACGATTAATCGTTCCAACCCTAGGTACAGAGTTACACTTAGGGGTTGCTTTCTGTAAATGAAAGTTTTTTTCTTTGCTTTGTGTACTCCAGTTAATGATTAAATGATTGCTAAATTAGTTGACTATTATTTCAATAATTGATTAATCACGATTAATCATTTCAGCCCTGAACACAAATTTGTAAAAGCACATGTGATTGATACAGGTGGATTATTTCTAGTTAAGTCAAAATTATTAACTGCAAAATTAAAAATCCTTAAATTGTAAAATGTTTGGTAGGATAAAAAGTATTTGCATTTCTTTGACCACATGTTTTGGTGCATATATTAAAATAATTTTACTCATAAGTTTCTGAATAATCCACAAAATGTTAAACACAGGAAGCTCATTGAAAGACGGTTTTGGCCAAGATGAGGAAAAGTTTAGACTTCATAATACATGTTTGCAGTTTTAATAGACTTTCTATGAATAATCCATCAGACTGTTTCTTTGCTTTCTGGGTTTGTTGACAGAGTTCTGCAGGTACAGACGACATTTCATCCTTTTGCTTTTACAGTGACCTAAATGTGAACCTTCCCTCTCTGGTGCAGGATCTACCAATGCTTCAAAGGGCCCTGAAGGCATCATATGCCAAGGTAACAGAAGTGGAGTTGGGAGATAAAGCGCAGGCGGTGCATACTGTAGCGTGGGTGTTCGAGGTGCAGGAAGCAGGCAGGGCACTCCGGGCATCAAAGGCCTTTAATCATCTGAAGAGGAGGAAAGAAACGTGTCTTAACTAGAAGCATTGTTGCGAACAACAACCTGACGAAAGGCTTATGCAACACTATAGTCTGTCTTTACATACAGATGTAATGATGAGTGAGCAGACGAGTCGCACTGCTCTCTCAATAAACCGTTTCTGAGACTGATGTCTCTTCATTAAAAAAAATGTTCCTGCAGTGACTTTGTCACCAGCTTGTTCATAAATTCTGTGGTTTTTGCAATTCCCTTCCTGCAGTTTCTCAAAAAGAAATATTCCCTCATGCAGTTCAATATGTAAACAATTCAAGTTTTTTTTTGAAAGAGAAGGAGAAAACTGGTGAGAAGGGATTTGAAGAATGTTCATTTTTTATCATTTGTAATGCCAAAACAAGAAACTTTCACTTTTGAAATGGGATTTAATGGAGTAGATTAGAGAAGAGTGAATAATTCTGAAGTGAGAGGAAAAATGATGCTTTAAATTATTTTAGAAGCCAAAAAAGTGAGGTATGCATTTGTATGCACCCATTTACTCTGACATGTGTAAATAAAACAGACTGCAAATTGGAAAGTCTGTTGGAGAACATTAGTGAAGAAACAGGATCAAGAAAACGAAGGCTGCTTTCACGTCTCATAGTCCAGTAGACTCGGTTTGATGTTGCAAAATTGCAACATTTGTTACATTTTTACGCTGCATTGAGTCAAATGAACCAAATAATTTGAAAACTTTTCCCCTCCTCGCCTCTGGGGGCATTGCCCCAAGAACCACTAAAGGAAACAACACAAAAACCTGTGAAGAAGACACTGAGCGCAACTATCTTCTTCACGAAATGGAAACAAAAATGTAGAGGCGTCAGGTTTTAGTGGTTCTAGGTTTTCTTTTTTGTTGTTTGTGAAAGACAACAAGGCGTTTCTCCCGCTAGTGCGAGGCTAGGATGTTTGTTTTGGTTGTATTTACCCAGAATGCCCTGCGCTGTAGTCCACTTCCTGCATTTGGAGTGGCCTATAGTCCGCTTGACATTCACAGATGTTTCTGAACCAAACCAGAGTTAATTTCAACAAATAAACATAGATTTACACTTCTTTGGTTCACATCAGAGTTAGACTGCGCATTCACACCTCCCCAAACGAACTGGACTTTGAAGGCAAACGAACTGGAATTCGATAAAAGCGGACTGTCTGGAAACTCCAGTTCATCTGGGGAGGTGTGAATGCGTAATCAAACTCTTGCCTGCCTACAAACCTTGGCCTCGGCTCAGTTGAAGTGAACGGTTCGAATGCGTATGTGAACGCCAAGCGGACAGGAGTCCGCTCCAAAAGCAGGAAGTAGGCTACAGTGCAGGGCATTCTGGGTAAATACACCCAAAACAAATTGTTAGCCTAGCGCTAGCGGGAGAAATGACTCATCATGTTTTACCAAAGACTAAAGAAAAAGCCTCCGACCGCTAAAATCTGACACCACTCTGTTTCTGTTTCCATTTCATGGAGAAGGAAGTTGCGCTCACTGTCTTCAGAGGTTTTCCTGTAATTTCCTTCAGTGGTTCTTGGTGCAGCGCCCCCACAGGTGAGGAGGGGAACAGGTTGCTCACAGGGTTTGGTCGGTTTGACACAAAGCAGTGTGAAAGAGAACCACAGCAGCTGAAAATGTAACAGATGTTGCAGTTCTGGTCCCAATCGAACCGAGTCCATCGATAAAAACATCCGAAGAAACACAGCAGGTTAGAAAGCTGAAAGGAAATGGTTCTCTCTTTGGGAGTCCAGTTAATCTAAACTGGCAGGTCAGGAAAATATAAATTTGTCTTTTCCTTAACGATGTCTCACTATTTTGTAGAAACAAAATAACATGAATGAGCAGAAATCTCAACGAGATTTGCTGTAATTTTGCTGATTTTTGGCTCTTACACCAAAAACTCCAGATTAGTCAGTTTGTTGAACCTCATTTTGTGTTTTTAATTAAACAAATTCACAGTTGTGTCTAACAGAACAGACATAATAAATCCCACTAAAGTGTGAAAACTGAACAAATCTGGCACCACTGCGGGGGGAAACCTCGCCATAGCTAAACAATGCTGCGCATGAATCAAAGTGTTGGGAGTTAAAAGACACAGTAGGGAGAATGCCCCAGGGAAAATCACCCTGCTTGACAGTCTGGCTGCAGACATGAGGCATCTGCAGAAAAATACAGAGCACACAGAGTGAGATTGCTAACCGGAGCTAAAACCACTGATCTGGAGGAACGGGGCCAATGAAATATTATCTGAATGTGCAAAATATGAGAGGAAACTGAAAGCAGCTCTGCTCAGCAATAGATGATTGCAAATTACTTTCCTCTTTGGCTCAACGCTTAAATCACAGGCCAGAGTATTTGCTTATCAAGCGGCTAAAGCAGCTAAATGATCACAGGCGCTACTCTTCCTTTGGAGGCAGTGAAGAAAATTGGAAATTGGATATGAAACTTTCCTGTGACGCCCTGCCAGACTGAAGCTAGCTCAGAGGTCGGCTCCGCTGCTGGCAGGCAGCGGTGAGCGCTCAGACAGGAAACAATCGAAGGCTGTCACTAGGATGCTGCATTTCACATTTCTGTCTGGTTTCATACCTTCACTGCAAAAATACTCAATCTTACCCAGTAGTTTTGGTCCAGTTTCTAATGCAAATATCTTCATTCACTTGAAATAAGAAAAAACTAACTTATAAGTAATGTCTCAGCAACATATAGGAGCTTGTTTTAAGTTAATAATTTCTTAATATTGATGAAAATGTACTAGCTCCACTGGCAGATTATTTCACTTGCAACAACATATTTTTTCCATGTTCGAACCAGGAATTTTTCATCAATATTAAGGATTATTATTCAAAATTCACATTTTTGTTCTTCCATGTGAGTCTCTACTGCTTCTAAAACACCCAAGTGTATTAAGTTAATGTTTTTTTGCTTCTGGGAAACGAGTTGTTTCCAGAAGCTGCCATTGGGAGTTTCATAAACCTCCAAATGGCAGTGTCACGCTGAACTGTTGCCTAGCAACCCCAGTAGAGTTCCGCCCTTTACCTAGCAACCCAAGTGAAGTTCTGCCCGTTACCTAGCAACCCCAGTGGAGCTCCAGCAATAAACAATATTGTTATTAGCTAATTTTTCAAGTAATATATTAACAATAATGCATGTTCACTCTCTCAAAGACCAATAAACTTTAATTTAGTAAGCAACACATAATATTGGAACTGTTTTAAATATTAAAAATAAAACAAGAGAAACAAAAAATAAACAAATTATACTGAAATAAAATCCACACACAACCAAAGTCATAAATAATTTATGTTAATATTGTGAAAATAATTGTTTATCAAAATTTTTGGCTCATATTTTGTCTCTCCACATATAATTAAAGCTTCAATAAAACCTAAAGTCGTTCATTTTTATTTTCCTGCTCTGTTTATTGTGTACGGTTCTAATTTATTTAAATTTATAGGAGCTTTCATCTGTTTTTCATATGTGCCTCAAAGCTGTTGCTGACCAGTGCTGCATAGATAAAAATGTGTGTATGCAGAAAAAACGCAATAAGTTTAAGAAGTCAGACTGATACAAGAAAATAAAGGAGAACATGATTTTATCTGTGAAGGAAATGTGAAAAAGCAGGAATGGCTGCATTTAATGAACGTCGTCGCCACTGAGAAAGCAGGAAATTCATGTGCCGTTTCCCATCTTGATTACTTTATGGTGGAGTTTGACAAACGATGTGCAGGATGGTTGGTGCTGTGCATCGGAGCATGGCTGCTCTACTCAGACGCCCGCCGTAAATCACTGCTACATTTACACCGCGGCGCACAAGATGGCTGCCTGACAGCAACACGTCTGGGACATTTAACGGTCCAAATCATAAAAACTGTAAAGCACAGAGGAAGAGGATCAGACAATGGAAAAAAAAAGTTCTGACGTTGATCTCAGAACTTTCTCAAAATGCAACTTTAATATCAGAATTATGGCTTTTTCGAAATTCAGGGTTTTTTTCTCAAAATACCAAAGTTTTTCTCAGAATTCTGACTTTTTTTCTCCCAATTTTGACTGTAGTTGCAGAATTCTGACTTTAATCACAAAATTCAGAATTTTTTCCCCAAATTCTGGTGTTTTTTTTCCCCTCGGAGTTCTGATTTTAAGCAGATGGACACCTGACAGGAACAGCTTCAGTGACCAAGGTGAAAGTTTTGGAGGAACATGTTGCATTCAAGTTGGGGTTTTTGTGGCCAAGGTGTCCTTAAAGATGCCATTTCATTCGTAGAAGAGCAGCATTTGCTAAAAAATCTGAACTTTAACTTTAATCTCAGTGAATTTGTTATTCCAGTGGCCTTGAACCCTCTTCTGCAGAAGCAAGTCAGCTAGTTCTTTAAATGCCAAAATATGCAGAAACCACAAAACGTAAGGAAGGAAAATTTTTAAATTGAGTTCTGAAAGTTATTTAAATCGCCTGACAGAAAAAAAAACAGACCCAGAATATTTTTTTACTTCAATTACAATAATTTGAATAGCAGACTCGAGTTTCAGCTGGAATGGAAACCTATTGCATTTATGTTAAGGAGAAAAAGAATGCATGGAGAAAATGCATGAGCTGGGCAGGAATTTGAATAAATAACTGCCTATCTGGTCCATTAGCTTGCATGGCTCAGAGTGTTCCTCTTCACTGCGCTCTGGCAGCCTGCAGGCTTGTGAAATATCATAAAATGAGCATGGGTTAAAATGCAAATCTTTCCCTCGCCATGCCAAGGCGAACAAATGCACTTTTGTAGCATAAAAGTGAAGACATGATTGAAACCAGGCGGCTGTCTCGGACTAAAATTCTCCGGGACATTGTGTTCAGCATGGTGTTTTACAATCAGTGCAGGAGGAAAATGACAGCCTTGATAGCCTCACTTCAATTTGTGTCATGTTACTGTATGAGGCTCAATCAGCAGGATAACAAGCACTCAAATTGTCGCCGCCTTCAGGTGTTTCGCAAAAGCAGTTCTGCGTTTGCTGGAGTAACTGTGGGAGTAATTAGGAGTCGAGGCGCCACTGGAGCAGCGGAGTGAAAGTGTTTGAGCGACGGGAGGGACGGTTAAACAAAGGAAAAGAAAAGATAAAATCAGTTAGAAGAGAGAGTTCACACTTTACTTAACGGTCAATGGAAGCAAAATCACAAAGTCAGCTTTTAATTTCTAGTGCAAATGTCTTGGAACACTAGAAATAAGACAAAACTGACTTACAAGTAACTTTTCAGCAAGAAATAGGAGCTTGTTTTAAGTAAATAATTCCTAAAACATAATTTGTTTGAGCTTTTAGCATGCTGAGTTGAGTTGAGCACCTGCATTGTGTTGTGTGAGAAGAAATGAATGCATGTAGCAAATGTTTATATGCAGCTGCTAATGAAATGTCCCAAAATCTAGCAGCCCAACTTATCTAGTGATCAAATTGTGAATGCTGTAAAGTCGAATGTGTAGAACACTGCAAAACCACAAAATCTTACCAAGTATTTTTATCTATTTCAAAAATCTCAGTACATTTGAAATAAGACAAAACTGACTTAAAAGTAATATAATTGTTTAATCTTGATGAAAAATAAAGTACTGGTTCCTTTTACAGATTTTTTCACTTATAATGAAACATTTTTTCATGTTTTAAGTGAAAAATCTTAAAACTTGTGCTTTTTTTTAAAAAAAAAAAAAACAATATTAAATTACTGACTTAAAAATAAGATATTGCTGGAAGGTCACTTATGTTAGTTTTGTTTTATTTCAAGTGTACTACGATAGTTGCACTAAAAACTTGGCAAAAAACCCAAAAAACTTAAGAGAAATCTCTCATGGTTTTTACCAAAAACAAAAGAGACATCCTCCCACCACTAAAATCTGATGCCACTCCATTTTTGTTTACAAAAACTCTTGGGCTCAGTGTCTTCTTCAGAGGTTTTTGTGTAATTTCCTTCAGTGGTTCTTAGTGCAGTGCCCCCATAGGCCAGGAGGGGAACAGACCAAACCAAAACCTGAACGTTTAAGTTGAAGGTTAAGTTCTTGTGGCAACCGAGAAGCAAAATGGAGCCAAAAATTGCTCCAACCTTATTTTAGATTCTGCAGTTTTAAACGGTCTTAAACAGCAGATGTTTCAGTGGGATTTACCTCTGAACAGCAGAAAACGGCATCTGCTTCCTTGCATGTGCCAGTAATTTCAAACATATTCCCATCTGCTTTAGTTTAAGGAAACTATTTTGCACAGGTTTGAGATTTTAGGAGAATATTTGCAGACTATAACAGCAATATAACCTTTCAATGACAAAGTTCAGTATCAAAGGCTTATGGCGGCTTTTCTTTCCCAAAATGTGAAGATCTTAGAGGATAAGAATCACTTTAGAAAGAGAGCAGCCACTTTTATGTTCAGAATTTTAATCAGGGAGAGTTTAAAAAGATCTTTGTTTGTAAGTGCGAAGGAAACAGAGAAGCCAACTCTCTCATTTCAGTGATTTCATCATTCTAATGTCGGCTCTCACATTGTTTCAAGTTTGGCTGCTAAATGCTGATGGCTGTTGTGGGCAATCTGACTGAAATAAAGCTCCACTTTTTTTATTTTTTTTAAATTCATTAGCCATTTGTGGTTTCATGGTAGAAGACAAAGCTTTCATCTGACAGCAGTGTGGGTGTGACAACATGCCAAGTCGTTGTACAACCAGCTTTGAGTCATCTGGGTCGCCCAACGATCAGGAGGATAAGGAACGCTCACCTTGGCTTCGGCTCCAAACTGTTACATAAATATATTTTTGAAATGATAATAGCTGTTACAAAGTCAATTTTCAACTAATTATCAATTCAAATCGAATCATGATGGTCCTTTCTGTTTGGATCATTTAAAATCAACAGACATTTTATCCGTTAGAAACTAGAACAAAGTGTGCAAGACGAGCATTAAAGGAAGGAAAATACATCTGTTAAATTGTATTTTTAAGTTTTTCTTTCTTTTTTGTTAAAAGGGGCGTATTATTATTATTACACCTACCATTTTTATATTTTCATTTAGGTCTCTACTGCTTCTGAAAACAACCAAATCACTTAAACACCCACGCTGCCATTTTTTGGCAATAAGTTCATGTTTCTTGGTATATGGAAACTGAGCTGTTTCGGAAACCTCAGGAATGTAACGTCACCCGGCTGGAGCTCCACCACGTTCGGTCAGATTTTCCTGCCAACAACTGTCACTGTCTGCAGTAAATCCTTGAAGGATTTGAATTAATATGAGTTACAACAACATTTAATTTCCCTTTGGGATCATAAGTATTTTTGGATTTGAATTTGAATCTGCCAGCAGCCATTTTCATGTGCGAGTGTAAACGTTGAGTCGGCCAGCAGCAGTTTATTTTGATTTAAAGTGACAGAGACCCTAAAACAGCTCATTCTGGAAGGAGATCAAGACTAAAGTCTCATTATCTAACAATGATTTTGAGAAAAAATGTAACGTATATCCATAGACCTGTCCTAACCTGTTCAAGGAAGCATAACTTAAAAGAAAGGGAATTACACCAGTTAAATAGTATTTTTGAGTTTTTCTCTCTGATTTAAAAGAGTTAAATAAATGTGTTATTTTGAAGAGCTGTCACAAACACACTGGATAGATACTGAAAATTAAAAAACCAATAATCAAGGATAAAGTGCAAATCTTAATGCCTTTAGACCTTCAAACCAGGCAGGATGTGATAAAGAAACTCATAGCATAAATTTAAATATTTCCAAAACAAGAACAAAGAGAAAAATGTGGCAAAAACAACAAGAAATACCCCATTGGTATCAGGAAACAAAGAAAAACCCTTAAAGTCAGAACCATCCAACCATCCATGCATTTATTTCCTGTTTCTGTTTAATCTTGCTTTCAGTTGCAGGGGGAGCTGGGATCTATTTCAGCAGCCAACCATGCACACAGACACTCACACCTGAGGCCAATTTGGACTTTCTGAATTAACCTAATATGCATTTTTTAGACTCTGGGTGGAAGCTGGCTCAGTTGGAGAAAAGCCAGAGACGGGCAGAAACACACAGAAACACCCAGACAAATTTTAACCGCAGATATTAACATATTTTAGAGACAGAAAACTGTTAGATGAAAAGATAAATAAAATATAAACAGTAAAACTTTTCAAAGCAGATTAATTGTTTTTCAATTGCAGTGTTTCTATTAAATCAGCAACTGAAATCTCATGTGAATAAGTTTGTTCATGTGATAAGTCATTTAAAAACATGCTGCACCATCATCTCCAGCCACTTCCTGTTGTCTTATTTGTGGTTTCCGCCAGTAGTAACATCCAGTTGTTGATCATGTGACTCGTTTAATGCAAAACATTGATCAAAAAAGAAATTTATTTTTGAAATGTGAAATTGCGCAATGGAAACGGATCTATTGAACCAGTTGTTACATTTTACATTAGTATCTTATTTGGAATTTAAAATCCAGATTGTTACAGCAATTAATAACACAACAATGTCTTTACTGATAAAATAAATAAAAATCTGCTATCGTATGTTTGTAATTATAATTTTAAATCATCTTTATGTTTTGTGATAGTTTGTCGTTTGTACGTCTTCGTTGCACTTCCTGCAACGTTTGCAGTTCTTCACAGCCTGAATTAAATTACAAAGTTAATTTATTCTGTATAGAATAAACCCCAGAGGTCAAAGGTAAAATGAAGAAAAATATCTGCCAGAAAAACATCCATTCACAAACTCACTTCTACACATTTAGCTTAGTATGCTTTCAGAGAAAACTGGAACCAAAATATACGCAGGCATGGGGAAGATTCAAAATGCCAAAAAAAATCAGTTTATATGCTGTAAAAACGAATGCATGTAATAATAATAATCATTAAATGCCTCAGAAAATATGAATAAAATGCATTAAATTCAGCTCTGAGGGGATCTGAATCGCTCAAATAACCCTGACTGTAGTTTTCTGAGCATTTCTAATGTTCACAGGGAAATGTTAATGCAAACTCCCTCTTCTATTCATTAAGTGGAAAAGGTAAAAAATGTCAGTTTCCTGGTTCGTTTGTGTACAGATGTTTACAGAGTATTTCAGATTCATCAGGTTTCCTGCCTTTTTAAAGCGCGAGTCCATTTTTGCATCACTGCCTGGAGTCTGATTGTAAGTGTTGAAAGGACGTAGCTTTGAGGAAGAAAATGAAATGTACAGGAAAGCGACAAAAAGGGAAACAAAAACGAGTTTGCCCTTCAGGTGAGCTGGCCAAGAAGCTAATCCGAAAGGACGAGGAAAGAAATGGTACCGGAAAAAAGTCAAAGGATTTTAATTTGATTAAAAACACAAAGATGTTGAATAAATGTACAACAAACTAGGTCGCAAAAAAATCTGGAATAACAGCCTCTTAAATGGCATTTTAATGATAAAAAATAAATCAAATATGGTCTTATTTACATGTCTGAAGGCATCTAACTTATAATTAACTTTTAAGCAGATGTAGGAGCTTGTTTCAAGTCAATAATTTCTTAAAATTGCAGAAAAGTATTTGTTGCATGGGCAACTTATTTCACTTATAACAAGACATTTTCCTCATGTTGTAAATGAAATAATCTGCCAATGGACCTTGTATATTTTTATCAATATTAAGGGCTTACTATACCTGTACTAGGTATTTGTTAATATGTATAGTATTAATATACGACACCTGTTGCTAACACACAGCTGTGGTTTCCTTCATGGTAAAGGTTTCAACAAACTGATCTGGTTTCTTTGTTTTCTGAAGGTTTTTGTTGCTGCAGTGGGAATAAAATCTGCACTTGATGACTTTTTTTTTACATCTGAAAACAGAAGTCAGCGATTGTTAGTGACAGAAAGGAGCAGTGAGGTGAGACTGTGGAGCTTGTTTCCCTCAGGATGGCTGACATTTCTGCTGCTCTGCTGGCCAATCAGATTACAGGAGATCACATCTGTCTGCCTCACAAACACATGTACAAATACGAAAAAAATCTGATCATTTCAAATGGTTAAAGGAAAAAAACAGGCAGCAGAAAAAGGAAACTGCACAGGGAGTTCAGTGAGGTCTGTCTGTGAAACATCAACCTGCAGCATCTGAACCTTTTTTAATAACAGTCACCGTTTCCTTTCCTGAAAGTCCAATAATCAGCAGTCGCTTAATTTCCTGTTGGGTGTCCTATAAGCAGCCCACACACACACACACACACACACCCCCCCCCCACACACACACACGGATATAGTGTGTCTGTCTGTCTATCTTCACAGGGACTTTGCATTGACTTCCATTCATTTGTCTTTCTTTTCTACAGCCCAACCCCTACAGTAAACCAATGGTGTCCAAAATTGAAATTGTCAAGTTGAGAAAATTTCAGTCAGAATTAAAAAAAAATTAAAACAAAAAGTTATTTTTATCTCTACAGTAACACACTAAATTCACAATATTTCAATAAAGCAAAATTGTTGGACATCCCTGCACTAATCCCAGTCTAAACTCAATTCACACCCCACCTCAAAAAGTCATAAATTTTTGGGGAAAAAAGTCAATAATTTGAGATCGATTTCAAATATTTTCAAGACACATGAACATTGAAATTCATTTCACATTCACTGGATATTTTCTGAATTCCAAAACGACATGTTTTTTCTATTTGAACTCAATTTTCTTTTTGAGCTTTGAAAATATGTAACATTTTAGAATTTTACTAAAATTTTGGAATTTTGTAGAATTTCCTTGTTTTTTTTCATGAAAATTTCCTAAATTAATCTCAAAATTTGTTCATTTATTCATTCATATTCGTTTGCATATTTACCACTTTTCAAGTTCAGGGTTCATTCTTGTATTTTATTGAAAATTTCTGAAATTAATCTCAGAAATTTCTTAATTCTTTCTCGCAAATTTACAACTTTTCAAACTTAGAATTTCTAAAAAAATTTCTTGAATATATCTGAAATTAATCAAAAATATTTCTGAGTTTTTTCTTGTGAATTTCCAACTTTTGAAGCTCAGAATTTTTTTATTGAAAATTTTGGTGTCTTCTCTTTTTTATTTGCATCTATAATGGCACTAATAATCTGTTGTAACTTTGGACCTTATATGCAAAACCTGATGGAAAATATTCATGCATATGGCATTTGAATTAATAAAATCCACTCAACTGTTGCATCAAATCTACAAGTTTCTATAGAAACAAAATATAACTAGAAAGCCGAAGTGAAACTATAGCATTTAATAAGATTCTTATATGAGACTTAAAGCTGCAGACACTGTTTTCTTATCAGGGTGAAACTTCTGGGTTTAAAGGTTTTATTTAGCATAAATCAGCTCAAATTGCTCCAAAACTTGCTTGAATGATTTTCCCTAAATGTTGCATGCAGAGCGAACTGGCACCGCAGAACGGCACAATATAAAATTCAAAGCACCAGTTGTGTACTTTCCCATTCAAAGCATCATTATACCTACATTTCATATTCTGGCTGTTTTGACGTTATTAAATATTTCATATTTCAGAAGTTGAATGAAAAAGCCTGGGGAGCAGAAAACATGAGCAAAGTTTAACAAAACCTTTAGAGGCACCAGCTGGGTTTTTACACAAGCATTTGTCTTACTGTTTATTTTTTTTTGTAAAGCCAGACATATAAAAAATTTATACAATAGCTTAAATGCTCACGGCATTTACTGCATGTGTCGCCATTGTTTACATAGTTTATCAACATTGTACTGGTGTGACTCAGTAAAGTAGGATAACCTTACAAAGTTGGTTTTATTTCAGTTATTCCATCAAAAAGTGAAACTCATGTTTTCATAGATTCATTGCTAACAGAATGATCATTTTTAAATATTTTTTTTCTGGTAATTTTGATGATTATGTCTATAATTTCTCAGAAAGTGACTGATATCAGTAAGGACTGTTAGCCAAAAAATGCCATTGACCAAAACAGTGCTGCATCCAAAAATATTAATGGAGGTTGAGTGGAAGGAAAAAGTCCATTCATTCTTTATACCTGGTCAGTGTTTGTAGGAAACATTTTGTACAGGGATGCATTTATAATTGTGGCAAAGTGTTGAAGCATAATGGCTCCCTCACCCGTAACAATAACAATATTTTAGCCAGACATATAACAATAAAAAAAAATACAAGTTTGAACCCAACAAAAATAAAATAATTTAAGAGCCACATTTTCAAGATGAAGGCATCTTCAAAGTGCTTCATACAATACTTCCCACCATTAAATATTTTTTCTGCTCCTGATCTTTAAAAAATGAGTTGATACAATTCCAGGTTTAAAACCAGCTCCTCCAGTCTTTGACGTTTTGTTTGCACAAACATTAACGGGCGGAGGAAGCATGGTGTGTTTGATCAATTCCAGAGTTGGAGGAGTTGGAACTGCCATCTTTACCAGGGCATTTTAGGATGTTTTCACACCTGATAGGTCAGCAGATCTGGTTCAACTGGGGATGAAAATTTCAATATTTGTTACATTTTCAGTTCACTTTCAAAATGCAGTGAGTCAAACCAACCAAACCCTTTGAAAAACCTGTTTCCCTCCTCGCCTGTGGGGGCGCTGCACCATGAACTACTGAGGGAAATGGCACAAAAATCTCTGAAGAAGACATGAACGTAATTTCTTTCTTCACGACATGTGAACAAATATGGAGTGGCATCAGATTTCAGCAACTAGAGGATTCTGAGCCATTTCTCCCGCAAGCGCTGGGCTCTCACCTTTGTTTTGGTTGTATTTACCCAGAACTCCCTGCGCTGTAGTTCACTTCCTGGTCTTGGAACATTTGCTGGTCAGGTTCTCATTCACATATGAATTTGAACCTGAGTTTGACTTCTTAGAGTTCGATTCACGCCTCCGCAAACAAACCGGATATTTTTCAATGTTCTGTTGATGTCGAAAGAATGCAAATGTGCAGTTATGGTGTTTCCACTAAATAAGAAACACAATTAAATTCACTCAGTAAGTCATTAAAAACTACATGCTGCGCCAGGGTCATCTTCTTCGTTGTTTCTGCCAGTAGCAACATCTGGTTGTTGGTCACATGACTGTGTGATGTAAACATTTTTTTCCATATTTGAGTCTTATCTTTTGAATTGCTTTACTGAAATAAAATAACTTTCACTGATCTGCTAAATAATTCAGATGAACATCTGTCTATTGTTTTTTCTCGTCTGGATGAGTGAGAGCAGAAAGAAAACTGCCGTTTTGCTTTCAAAGTAGTTTTATCTGTTCTCCATTTTCTTGATTCAATGAAGCAATCTATATTTCCAGGAGGGAGAAGATTTGACAGCATACTGTGCAAATGAGAAGAATCTCTCCCGATACCAAGGGCTTCATTTTAGTATTTCTCATTGAAAATGGTTTCCAAAGAGAGGATAGATGGATATTCCTGCAGAGTCCATAAGCCAGGTTCATAATGGTGACAGTTCATGAATGATTCAGAAAAAGACAGTTTGGATGACTGCTTTTGCTAAATGCTGCATTTACATGGACAGTTTGAATTGTTTGTAGGAATAAAGAAGTGTCAGTAGACAATATCTTATGTACAGAGTAAATAAACATTTAAAATTCAACAGGAATCAATTAAAATGTTTTCAATCATATATTGAACCTTGTTTACAGTGAAAAAACACAAAGTATTGTTGGTCTAATTTCTAATGTAAATATCTTGGTAAACTTCGAATGAAACAAAAACTAACAGGCAAGTTTTCAGTAAGCTGTAGGAGCTTGTTTTAAGTAAATAATTCCTTAATATTGATTTAAAAATAAAACTACTAGTTCCACTGGTAGATTATTTCAGTTGTAACATATGGAGTCACATCCCCAGGCACTGCACCGTTACCTAGCAACCCAGTCAAGCCAAGCCCGTTACCTAGCAACCCAGTCAAGCCCAGCCCGTTACCTAGCAACCCAAGCAGAACTCCAGAACGCTTGGTCAGCTGGTTTATCCTTAATGATTCCTTAATATTGATGACAAAGTACTAGTTGCTTAGCAGATTAATCCACTCATAATATAGGAAACAATCTGCCAGTGGAACTAAAACCTTTTTATTAAGGAATTATTGAGTTAAAACAAGCTTCTATATTTTGCTGAAAAGTTACTTGTAAGTTAGTTTTGTCAAGTGAACTAAGATTTTAGCTGCAGCATTTGGTCTAGCTTTTCAGTCAGTCAGTTTTTCAGTGTAACATGCAATGTCTAAATTTTTTATTTTTATTTTTTAATTTCTGATGCAGCAACCAGGATATCCAGATACATTAAATACCAGGTGATAAATATACTCTATTTTTCAAGACTTTGACTTTACAAACCAGATTTTTTTATCCTATGCAATAATGTAATATTTTTAGACTTAAAATGCGCCTGTTAGAGCAGCTAACTGCTTAAATATGCAGCACTGGCCCAACCTGCTGCGTCACTTGAACAGTAATAAGCAATGTTTATTAAACATTAGTTTATCTCTTTAAACACTACTTGTGTTTGTGAGATCTGACAGAACAACAAAGTACAATATTACTGTTTTAATTAAAATGTCTTTAAAACTAATTTTACTTTCATCTTCGGCCTTCGTTACTGATAATTTAATTAAATTTCTGTATAAAAACATGAAGTGTTAATGTTGTTATCAATCATTCATGTCTGCTGTTCAGTACTAAAATTTACTTTTCACAAAGCATTTAAACTTTCCTCTGTTACGGTTTGTTTGGTTGATAAATGACTCGTAATGTCGTAAATACGGATCATTTAACAGAGTTCCCAATCATATCGTATTTATTTTAAGCCAAAGAAACAAAACAAAACAAAGCGTTGTGTTTAAAAATGGCTCTTCCAGTCGCTGAACATTGAACATCTGTGTTTACTGTCATTATTCAGTTATTTTGCTGACAGTACAAAAGGTCAACACAAGCAAAGATTTATCCAAAAAACCAGTTTGAATTGCAGTGACATTCATCTGTAATGATCCATTCTTCTTCTACCAGTCGCTCTGGTGCAGTAAAAGTTGTGAAAAACCACATTTCAGTCAGTCACAAAAGCTTCACCTGTTTTGTTGTGTTAAATTTCAGAACTTTTAATTTGAACAGAGAATGATAAAAACACAAATGAAAACTAAACACCCCAGCATTTCAACAGTAGCTGCGTTTTCATTAAAAATGTGAGCAAAACTTTGTCGATCTTCCTCAAATGTCCATAAAAAACACAATTTCATATTTTGATGTTTCCATTAAATAAAAAACTAAATTAAAACCCCACACAAGCCATTAAAAATCATCATCCCCCAACCACTTCCTGTTGCCTTCTTTGTCATTTCCACCAGTAGTAACATCCTGTTGTTGATCATGTAACTCAGGTGATTCAGAAAATATGATCATTATGATTCTTTTAAGGCAGGGTTGTCCAAAGTGCGGCCCAGGGTAATTTGTGGCCCTTGCACAGATGTTTTGCGGCCCCCAACTGCAATTCAAAAATTATACAAATTTAGCCCACAGATGCAGATGGAAGCTTTCAATTTATAATCAGGGTAAAAATTGTTTCCAACATAATTTTCTTACACAGGAAAATGTAAAGTAAAGCACAAAATGTTCAAAAGGTAAAACAAGAGACTTACTGAAAAGAAAAAGAAAATCTGCGAGAAAAAAAAAAAAGATTAATATGAGAATTTTTCTCTAAAAAATCGAAACATTTCTGAACGTCAAATGTAACATTTTCATTTGAATTTATTTTCAGAAATTTCTGAGATTAATCACAAAATGTGAGAGTTTTTGGCGGAAATTTGCTTCTATTTTCTGCCTGCCGTAAATATCCCTTTCAACTTTTGGATCTAGAGTAAATATCATTAATTTTGATTATATAAATAAATATAAACTTAATATTTGTTTTTCAGGTTTTCTTTTTTTTTTTTTGAGTCTACAATTTTGGCCAAAAAGTTAGGACTCCCATTTTTAAGCAGAAAAATTGAAGAAATTCACTTTAAAGTTTGTTTACATATCAAGAGCCACTTTGATTCAGACGAGTGAATGTTGGTAATTTAGACGACTGACATCAACAAGTCTCAGTTTCTCACTGAGCCTGTAATTCCTGTTACATCAATGATTTTTAGTTAACAAAACAGAATCTATCACCTCATATGACACTGTCATTGAATATAACTGTGTTATATCCACAGTTATATTCAAGATGTCACCTAAAAAGCTAAAATGCTAATTTGGAGCGCTTAAATCAAATGAAATGGAGTCGGTGAAGCATCCAGATGATTGTATTTTAAGCTTTGATGAGCTGTAATTAATAGCTGCTGCAGCGGCTAAAACAAAAGCAGCAAATGAAACTACATATGGAACAAAAATTAGAGGATGTCTTGAGGTAATGCTTTTAATTGGGCTTGAAGTAATTACTTTAGTCCTGCATGTTATTGTTTACTACAGATGCCGGAAAGCATCAGGAACATCTGTCTCATTAGGAGCGTTTAACGGTTTTAGAAGAAAAAATACCACAGGATGCTTTATTCTTTTACTTTTAGATTTCCTGCATTTAGTTTACCCTTGATTAAATTAAAAGTATTTCTAGAAACATGGCTGTTATGAGGCAGATTCAAAACAAAAATGTTTAAAACACGTAAAAGATTAGGTAAAAAAAAAAATCATACATTCTCTAGAAAAAAACAAGACAATTTTGACTTTGAAAACTCAAAGAACTGCTAGAATAAACTCAGAAGTTTTTGTGAAAAACTTGGAAATCTCTAAGTTTCAAATAAAAAAAGACTTTTCAAACTGAGAAATTTTCTTATTTTTCCAAAACAATTCTGATATTAATCTCAAATATGAGTTTTGACAGCAAATTTTAAACTTTTCAAACTCAGACATTTCCTCATTCCTTCTGGAAATTTCTGAGATTAATCTAAAATTTTTTCAGCAAAGTTTTGACTTTTGAACCTCAGAAATTTCTTTATTGTTTTGAGAAAATTTCAGATCTTATTCTGAAATTTTCATCAATAATGAGGAATTATTCACTTTGAAAAGAGCCTCTACCGTGTTAAAAAGTTAGTTTTAAGTGAGATTTGTTTTATTTCAAGTGTGTTAAGATATTTGCACTAGAAACTAAGTTAAATATGTTTGGTAGGCATTTGTGTTTTTGCAGTGTTTTATTCAAAAACAGACAGAAGGTTAAATATTCCCCATATCAACACAGTAATGGCTTCTCTGCTTAAGAGCAGAATTAGTAATCCTTAAAAAGTTAAAAACAACAAAGGAGTTTCAGGAAAACCCCCTGAAAGTTTATTTTTACCGTACAGCAGCTGATTTAACAGCTTCTGACTCCTCTCACCGTCCTGATTAAAGATTCATTGTTTAAAGTTTGAAGTTTCTCAGTTTTTAGGAAACCGCAGCTGCGCCTCAGCTTCAATTAACGTCAGATGCAAGATGCCTCACTCTGACAGGTTTCCGCTGAGGACGGAGTTTAAATACGTCCATAAAAAAAGGAAAACCTCTGAAGCGTATTCCTCCTACACTTCTCTGTCCAGATGGTCAGCATGTTTCAAACTGTGCCGGTTTTAGCAAATATGACGAATTGCTTCTGGTCACGCTGATGCACAAAGTCACAGCTGGGAGATCGGAATATTTAGGACGAGTTCGCTGAAGAAGTGACTTTATTTCACTGCAACTGTAAAAGGACGCAGCGGATACCGATGAGGAGGAGGTGGTGGGATTAAAAAATATTCAAATTAATGCAGGGGTGATCAAAGTGTGATCCGAGGGCCATTTGTGGCCCCTGAACTGATTTTGTGTGGCCTATAATTGCAATCAAATGGTTTGAGTTGACGAGGATTTTTATTTTTAATTGGGGAAGAAATACAAAGTGTTCACCTTTAACTAAACACACTTTTTGCATTAATATGCAAAAAAATCTATCCAGTTCAAAAACAGAGAGTGATCTAAATCCTGCTTTTATTGCTCCAACCTGCCTAAATGTGTTTTTAATAAATACGTGACAAATATATCCTTTAAGCAGGAAAATCTGCAAAATATGGAAGAGAATTAGGGCCACTGAAAAAAACCCACTTTAATCACAGAATTTTGACTTTTAAAATCAAAAAACTATTTTTAAATCAGAATTTGGACTTTATTCTTTGAATTTTGAATTTAATCTCAGAATTTTGACTTTTTCTCAGAATTTTGAATTTAACTTCAGAATTAGTACTTTAATCTTCTGAGATCAAAAGTAAAAGTGATAAGATTAAGCCAGAATTCTAAGAAAAAAAGTCAGAATTCTGAATTTAATCTCATAATTCTGATTTGAAATTAAAGTCAGAATTCTGAAAAAAGTCAGACTTTTAAATATATTATTTTTAATAGCCTCAATTCTCTTCTGCACCAAGACCCTTCTTAAATTTTAGCTCAATAAAACTTTACATTTCTCTTTTGAACAAGAAAAACCTGACTCCTTAATTCATTCACTTAAAACATTATCAAGTTGGTAAATAAAATATCACAGCAACCCCAACTGCATTCCGCCTGTCACCTAGCAACCCCAACTGCATTCCGCCTGTCACCTAGCAACCCAGGCTAAGTTCCAGCACGTTTGGTCATCTGCTTTTACTGCTGCATGCTTTGTACAATGGTTGCTGGAAAAGACAAGTGATTTGTTGCTGATCTAGAAACCACCTACTGCATTCTTGTTAGTTGTGCAGGAGGCTCCATTTCTACTTTTCAAAGATGTACAGATGTATAAAAGTGCAGGATGATGTACTTGGTGAAATGAGAAAACCAACAGAGTTCAGTGATCCGAGGTGCTTTGTTTTGTCTGCTCAGTGAAGGGCTAAAGCAGTGGAACAACGCTAGATAAGATCTGCTTTGGTAAAAGAGAAATCTGAAAAATCAGCATTTATCCTCAGTGGGAATCTTTGCGACAGGCAAACTGTAACTCTCCTCCAGCCATCGGCCACTGCAGAACGGCTCATACAGGGATGGAAAATGGATTAATGAAAATCTTTGCCTAGATTCAAGCACAGGTAGCCCTTTAAGCACTGAATTAAAAAGAAAAGATGTGACTCACCCTGTATTCAACCCATTAAATGTTTTATCATTTTGCAAATCAGTAATGTTTGATATAATCTGGCATTTTTGAAAGAAAAAATCCTTCAGTGTCAAGATGAAGACTAATTTCTACAAATCATGCCATAGTTCACCCACTTCAAATCAGTATTTACAGTTTTGTTCTGCCACAAATTCTCATTAGATTGACATCTGGGCTTTGAATGGGCCACTCCAGAACCTCTATTTCATAAGTAAGGTTCTAACAGTGAGCACTGCTGTTTTAAACCCAACTATCTGTTAGTGGAGGATCTGATGGAAGATGAACTAATTTATCTCATAAAGTTAATTAATGCTGGTTCAGCAAAGATCTGGCTCAGAATTATATCAATCAGGAGAATACTCCACTTCTGCTCTTTGATTATCCCTTTAATCGTTTCTGTAAGATGTAATAAATACAGTATTCTCTGGTTTTATTAGGCGATCAGGACTCTGTCTTTTTATATCCTCTTGATCAGATTTAATATAATTATATTAGATTTAGCTCCAAAGGTGATCCATTATGTTTGCTTGAACAGGTTAGGATGGGCAAAAGAAAACATGTTTAGTACATTTTTGCTCAAAATCATTCTTAGATAATGAGATTTTAGTTCTTGCTTAGCTGTTTTAGGGCCTCTTGTCACTTTAAATCAACATAAGCTGCTGCTGGCCACATCCCACAACTCAACATTTACACTCGCATATAAAAATGGCTGCAAACAGATGTGCAACCATGCAACTGTTCATCTTTGAAAAGCATTAGTAGAGCCTTCTGCACAACCAACCCGAATGGAGCAAGTCGTTTCTGGATGGTAAGTCAACAACAAAACATTTGTCTTTTCCAGCAGCCATTGTACAGAGTATGCAGTGGTAAAACTACAATAATTCCCTAAAGAATTTTAAATTAAGAGCTACAACAACATTTAATGTCCCTTTAGGATCATTATAGTATTTTTTAATTGAATTTGAATTTGAAAGCTAGCTGTCCAAACATGCTGTAGTTCAGTTGGGTAACTGCCAGAGAACTGCGTACATCAGCTCACACCTGTTGTGGATCCTTCCTTAACTTCTGAATCAGGTGGAAACGCAGCGCCGGTTTATGGAGATAACTTCAGGTAGAGAACAGACCTGCATTCCCCGAGTAACAGAGTGGAAGATGATCGCTCACCTCTTGGTTTTGCTCTGCAGTCAGATTTCAGGCAGGTACAGTAAATAACGATGATGATGTGTTCATCCCGACCGCAGAGGGTCACGCTGGATGACTGAATTTCCGCCTGCAGGTAAAATGTTGTAGAAACAATAATGGAGTTTCTTTGAGCCGTCCATCGCTCTGACCGAACCCACGCCTGCGATCTCACACGACCTGTCGCCATCCAGGCAGCGCTAAGAGGAACTCTGAGAGTTGGGAAAGTGTACCGGAACAATAGGCCATAATAGACCTCAGCTACTGGCTGCCAGTGGGGTGACACCCCTATTATCCAGACAAGTGGAGCAGGGCGCAGGGCTGCGTCAGCATAACGGAGCTGCTTCCACCAAACAGCTGAGACGGACGAGACAAGGAATACAAATCAGGTGTAAAAAGATCCAGAAGGTGCAGATAACAAAAATGGGGTTTAATTTCTTAATATGCGTCTTGAGCAATAAGAATTTTAGCATCGCTGTATAAATATGTGAAATGTTTTATTTAGGGTGTAGTTGATTTCAGAAATGTTTTGCATTTTCACAGCTGTAATCTAAAGAAAAGGATTACGGCCAATGAAAAAAAATCTGTATTTTTCTCTGAAATCTGACTTTAAAATCAGAATTCTGAGAAAAAAAAGTAATAAATCTGAGAAATAATATTAAAATTCAGAGATTAAAATCAGAAATCTCAGAAAACAAAGTCAGAATTCTCAGATTAAAATTGAAAGTCAGATTAAAATCTGAATTCTGGGACTCGAGTCAAAATTCTGAGAAAGATTTACATTAAATCGGAAATTTAGAAAACTGATGGGAAAAATTCTAACAAATTCAAATCCATCAATGGAGTTATTATGACGAACTCTTCACCTCTTAAACATCAAGTAAAATACATGACTGCATTTTTCATAATAATCCTTTAAGGACTGTAATACTGATTAAAGTTATAATTTCTGCTGCTTGATTAATGGCAGTAAATCACAGTTTTAGCTTTTCCTACACGTTTACTCATGAACGTACCATCCGGTGGTCCATCCCAAATCTCCTCTGGATGCTCGCTCTCCGGATATTTCTGTGGATGCTTCGGAAACGACGGCTCTGAAACATGGATCTGAAGGAGCACTTTGTCCAAAGTGCTATTGATTTAATGTCTGATGCGAAGTGGCGCATCTATGTGCATAAATGTCGGATCCAACCAAACCTGTCAGGTCGTCGATTTGGTTCAAAGTTTAACTGCAAAAACACAAAATCTTACCGCGTATTTTTAGTCTAGTTTCTAGTACAAATGTCTTAGTGAAATAAGGTAAAACTAACTTATAAATAACTTTTGAGCTTGTTTTAAGTAAGTAGTTACTTGACAAAGTGCTGTTTCACTGGCAGATTATTTTAAGTTTGTCTTATTTCAAGTGTAGTGAGGTATTTGCACTAGAAACAGGACTAAAATATTTGGTAAGATTTTGTGTTTTTGCAGTGTAGCTACAAAATGTTATGATAAATGCTAATTAAAAAAATCAGACTTGTATTGAAATGTAGTTGTGCTGTTGAATTACATCAGGTGTTGGCAACCTTTACAGTTTAGTCATATATTCCCTACAAAATAAAATGTGTCTAATTTTACATTTGGAGCAGGAAAAGGTGTGAATAGTTTGAAAAGACACTTTAATAACTAACAAATGATTAAAAACAACAAATCATAAATTGATAAAAGCTTTTTAATGGTTAGAAGATATATGATTAAACCAAGAGGAGCTTTTCTTTGTGAATTATTTAAATTGATACATATATTTAATTTCTCTGTCCTTGGTTGTAACTCTATAGGAAGCCTTAGTGAGTTGAAAACATGGAGGAAGAAGTTAAAATAATCTCTTTTAATCCCTCACCTAACGTAGGAAAAGTGTGAAATGTCTTTGAAAAGTGATGGATAGTAGGAGGGGACATATTTACATCCGTGATTGGTCTTAAATAGATTAACCGCTCAACTCCTCTGGGAAAATAAGATAAAATTAATGCGATAAGCTTTGGATTTACTTCATGTAAAGCCGAGATTTGCATTGAAATGTTTGTGTTTGCGTGGACGCAGTTTGGCAAGTGGTTCAAGGTGGCCGTCCAAATAATTTACGCCGTCCATCACAGCAGCCACTCACATATTAACTCCAAGCGCGCTCGGCTATTCATCATTTCTAAGATTTCCGAGGACGGTTTCACTTTTTAATCAGGCGTTGATCCCATGCTGAGATGCTTATTCAGCTGTGAAACAAGGCCCTGCTAACGATACGCATCCCTGACGGAGCGAGGAGCGCTCAGAGATGACAAATGAGCCGCGTTTGCTCACCAACAGGAGAATTACAGCCCTGACAATAATTAGAAGACAAACAGAACATAGGTCCAAACGGAGCGGTTTCACAAAGCGACCCGTCTGCACTGCAGTGGCTGCTGGAAAGCTGCTTGTTTCTTAAATTAATTTGTTTAAAAGTCAAATCAGTGGTGAAATAAGTGGGGACATTATTGAGTCTGTCCTGCTGTAATGCATCAGGGCTCTGGTTCAGCATCAATAACTGCATTTCCATTTACTGTATAGTTGCGTAAATTAGAATTATGGGTGAAAATTTGCTTATTCACATGTGATAAATGTTTCTTAAATAAATGGAATTATGTTTTTTTCACTGTTGGTGAAATATTGACAAGGTTTTCCGTACATTTTAATGGAAATGCAGCTAGAAATAGCATCAGGATTAAATCACTAGCTGCGCTTACATTGACCGTAAAATTGTGTAAACCGGAATAAGGAAAATAAATTTGCCAAATTGAAACACACCAATTTAAAAAAAAAAAAAACCCTCATATTTGTTAATAAAAAGTTTTTATGGTTATAATAAGATGTGTTTTTTTTGTTGTATTACGTGAAACTGCCATGGAAACACTTTTGTTGCTTCACACTAGTCAGTTGGTCAGTAACAGGAAGTTACTACTGGCGGAAATGATGAAAAGGAAGACAGGAAATGGTTGGTAAGACGATGTTTTTGAATGATTTATCATGTGAACAAACATATTCACCTGTGACTTTAATTATGTTTCTGATTTAATGGAAACAACAAAATTTAGAAAATGTGTTTTTTGACGTTAGTAGAATATTGAAAAGGTTTTGAAATGGGAACGCAGTTTATTTAAGGATCAGGATCAAGTCAGTAGCTGAGATTCAATTGACCATAAAATTGCACAAATTGAAATGGGAAAATAAATTTGCTTAATGGAAACACAGCAATTTCTAAATAACACATTTTTCTATGGAAAGTTTTTCTACAGAATTTTGTATTATTCTTGAACTGCAGTCATAGGCCGAACAAAATCAGTCCAGGGGCTACAAATGGCCCCCAGCCCACACGTTGGACACCCCTGTTAGATGAGGCTGATTGGTTTCCTTTGAGGTAACCATGATGGAAAGCCTTTAAAAAAACATTTCAGCTCTCTAACCTGCCACAGTGCTGCACTGCTAACCGTTTCCCCTGAGTCGACAATTAGATCACTGAAATGATGCTAGTAGGTCATTTTGTGCAGGGCTGAAACGAAGTGCAAATGAGGTTATTGTGATTAGGTTAATTTTCATAAACTTTGCAATGAAGTGCATTTCATTTAATTACTTTTCATAACACTCTAGACTCAGAGCATATTGCCACCATAAAAACTGAAGCAATAAAAACATTTCTGTCACACTGAAATCCTTTCGCCACAACTGTGGAGTTTCAGATGGCAGACAATAATTCCTCACGAACTAACTATGCAGCTTTAATACTGCAGGCTAAAAATAAATGTTTCACCACAGTTTGGCTGATTGGATAATCATAAAAATGAAATGAAGCATTCATTATTGCCGCTCATTTAATGCAGAATTCAACTCACTTCAATGCAAAAACGTAAAATTTTACTCAGTATTTTTGTCTAGTTTTTTCTAATGTAAACATATTAGTACACTTGAAATAAAACAAAACTTTTCAGCAAAAAGTAGGAGCTTGTTTTAAGTCAATAATTCCTCAATATTGATGAAAAATGGCAGACTGTTTCACTTCAGGATTTTTTCATTAATATTAAAGAATTATTGACTTAAAAGAAGAGCTTATGTCTGAAAACCTTGTAAGTTAGTTTTGTCTTATCTCCAGTGCAATAAGTTATCTGTAATAGAAACTAGACAAAAAATACGTGGTAAGACTTTTTCTTTTTGCAATGTCAATAAATTCGACGGAAACTGAAGACTATCAAAAATAGTGAAAACCTTTTAATGTCAAAAAGTGGGGAAACTATCAAAGCAGCAATTTAAAGGTAAATCAAAGCACACATATTCATATAGCAGGTAAAATATATAAAAAAAAAATAAGAATCAGACATTATACAGTTTGTGTAACTGTATAGAAGAATGATACTGTAATCTTATTAAAAATAGCATACTCAGATTTAGGGTGTTTCATAGTCTTATAGTCCAGTAGACTCGGTTTGATTGGAACCAAAATTGCAACATTTGCTACATTTTCAGCTGCTGTGGTTTTCTTTCACACTGCACTGAGTCAAATAATCCAAACTAAATGAAAAACCTGTTCCCCTCCTAGCCTGTGGGGGCGCTGCACCATGAACCACTGAAGGAAACAACACAAAAACCTCTGAAGAAGACACAGAGCACAACTTCCTTCTTCACCAAATGTAACAAAAATGATGGAGTGGCGTCAGATTTCTTTTTTGTCTTTGGCTAAAAACTAACAGCCATTTTTCCCGCTCGTGCTAATTGGTGTCTGTTTTGGTTGAATTTACCCAGAATGCTCTGTGCTGCAGTCCACTTCCTGCTTTTGGAGCATTCTCCGGTTCGCTTAGCGTTCATAATCGAACCGCACAAGAGTTCACTTCATTAGAGTCTGAGGTTTGTAGGCAGACTAGAGTTTGCTTTTTAGGTCAACTACGCATTCACACCTCCCCAAATGAACCGGACTTTCCAGACAAATAGATTCGAGTTTGATTAAACTGGACTAAACATGGCTGGTGGGAAAGCACTCTAACAGAAAGTGTATCTCTGCACATCCTTAAAAACTCTTAAATTTGCATATATAAGTTTAAAGTTTTAAAATGTCTTACATGTATTTTAAAAAATGTAACATGAATCTTAAATTTTGTTGTGGAAGGAAGGTTTAATGTTATATAGTTTATATTTCTGTCAGGCAAACGTTTGAGTTGCACATAAACATCTTCATCCTATTCTTTTACTCGAGTCAGTTGAGGCTACCGCTAACTATCTGCTAACAAACCCTTGCTAGCTAGCTTGCTTTTTCTATATACATTTATCAACACTGGCTTACGTCTGTTGTGTTGTACAAAAATGTTTGGCATTATATCTATGATCTACAAAATAATCAGTTTTCTTTTGATACAGGTCTTAAATTTCATTCATAATGGTCTTAAAAAGCATTAAATTTGATTTAATGAATCTTGAAAGCAGAATCAGAGATTGGAGAAAGTTGCTCCAACAGCAACTATTTAACTGAAATTTTTTTATGGTGCTTGATCCACCTTATTTTTTTACAGCAACATAATTTATTTTCCTTATTGTTTTATTTTGGTTCTTTAAAAAAAAGAACACAGTTGAAGCCTCTACACTGCTTCAGAAATACTATAATTAAAATGTTAAAATAATGGAGTTAAATGCCATGTTGTAAACACTATAGGATAAGGAACAGCTTTGTTTTGTTTTGAGCCTTTAAAGCTAACATTAAACAGCATTTCATCAGCTCTGCTCTCTGGCCCTCCTTTTCTCTTCTTTAACTGCAGTCAGTGGATCGCAGCCCTCTTTTCGTTGTTATGTGAGGCTTTTCAGGGATCTGAGCGAAGTTTCCCACAGGATTTTCTCCTCCTGATCAGCAGCAGCTTGCCACTGCCCTCTGGCTTACACTGATCTCTGGTTCTTCCATTTATTTTTCAGAACTACCAGAACACTGCGTCCACATGACCTGTGCTCTCCGGCTACTCCCGAGTTTTACAGCGGTCCTAATAAATGCTTTTAGTTTGAACCTCCCTGTATTTAATCACTGGAACTGCTCCTGAGTTGACAGAAGGGTTATGTTCGCCTTATTGCACCCATTTCACCAATCTGCCTCCACCTACATGTATGCATAATGTGAACTTATTAGCTTTGTTTTAGACGTGTGCGCTCTGCAGTTGTTAAAGCAGCTCCAGTGGGTAATCTGTGGGTTCAACAGCAGACTGATACATGAATAATAACCTCAGATTGTTCAGCTGGAATAATGATCGTACACTCAGAGCCTTGCAAAAATATTGATGCTAAGGATTTTAAGTGTGCATTCACACCAGCCATGGTTAGTTCACTTTCACCAACCCCAGTCTGTTTGTCTAGAAAGTCTGGTTCAGTTGGGGAGGTGTGAATGCGTAATCTGACCAAAAAAGCAAACTCTGGTACAAACCTCAGTCTCGGTTTGGTTGAACTAAACTCTGGTTTGGTTTGATTGTATATATGAACGCCAAACAGATTGGAGACGGCTCCAAAAGCAGGAAATGGACTACAGTGCAGGGCATTCTGGGTAAATTCAACCAAAACAAATGCGCTAGCCAAGCGCTAGCAGGACAAATGGCTCTTAGTCTTTTACCAAAGACAAAAGGGAAATCCTACAACCTCTAAAATCTGACGCTACAACATTTTTGTTACATTGTGAAGAAGGAAGTTGCATTCATGTCTTCTTCTGAGGTTTTAGTGTTGTTTCTTTCCGTAGTTCTTGGTGCAGCGCCTCCACAGGAGAGGAGGGGAACAGGTTTTTCAAAGGGCTTGGTTCATTTGACACAGTGCAGTATGAAAGCAAATCAAACTAGTAGAAATAATCGCTCAGAGTCTACCGAAACATCAGGTGTGAAAACAACCTAAAACTAGGTTGGTGTGAAAGTAGACCTGTGAAAATACTGTTAAAGTAATCAGTCCAACTAAAGATTGATCAGTTGAGTTGAGCTAAAGATAAACTTCTGGATGAGTTTCTCAAGATTTTCCTGGGATATTCATCCTTTAATCTGGGAAATGTTCAGGTGAAGGAAGGCTTTAACTGTTCTGGTCTGAGTCCGTTATATCATGTCGTGATTTGAGTGTTTCATATTCAGGTTCTAGCGCCAGGTTATTTATTAAAGGTGACCATTATGCTTCCCTGAACAGGTCAGGATCCGTCTACGGTTTATACAAAACATGTTCAGTACATTTTCTGCACAAAAATGAAATTTCAGTCTGATCAGTTCTGCTTGTTTTCAGCTCCTTTCAGAATGAGCTATGCTTTGGTTGCTAGGTAACGAACTGGGTGTGGCCAGGTTGCTAGGTAACGGCAGTGCTTGCTGATACATTTGTGACGTCGCATTTGGAAAGTTTTTAAAACGGCTTGTTTTCCAGAACCAAAAATAACCTCAACTTATTGCCTAAAGCATCTGAGAGTTTTGCTTTGTCTGTTTGTAGAAGCGGTAGAAACCCAAATGAAAGTAAAAATACGTACAAAATGTGAATTTTTACCTTCCTTTAGTGACCAACGTTGTTCCCTTTAATGTGATTTGGAAAAATTACGATAAATACAATTTTCAAAAGCAGAACATTTTGTAAACCACTTCGGTTTTAGTGTTTGTTTTGCTTTTGGGACATAAAATCCCAATGAAGCTGTATTGTAATATGGCAGAATGTGTAAAAGTTTAAACCAAAGGCGGAGGCCGTGTAGATGATGTGATCTGTGTAAATATATTTGTGTCAGAAGGTAAACATCATCTGAAAGCAATCAGAACGGAGCAATCTGGGATAGAAATATCTCATTTTACACAGTAAAAATGCCAGTGTTGAATTAACACCCAAAAGTGTCTATATGTGTCCAAGTCAGCTGGTGTTAAATTCAACAATACAAAGCATCACATCAACATTTACAACAGTGCTGGTGTTAAAATATGTTAAAAAGTAACACCAGTGCCGCGTTGATCACAAAACATAATGTGGTGTTAAAAAAGTAAATAATTGACCCACAAAATGTCAATATCAGTCAAATCCAGTGGAAAATATTCAAAACAATACATAGAAATGGAAAGTTTCACTTTTCTTAAACCCATTTCAGTATTATAGACCAATGTTAATTTAACAAAAAAAAAAAGAGTGTCAATCTTTTAACACTTTCAAAAGTCTTACTTTAACACCTGCTGACTTGGACACATATAGACACTTTTGGGTGTTAATTCAACACTGGCATTTTTACTGTGTATCAACACCTATTCTTGCTAAGACAGACTCCAGAGAGAAGTAAAGCTGAGTAGGGGGTCAGTTTGCATCGTCTCAATTTCGCATTGCATTAAAATGTAATGGCTGCTGAGGATTAGTTTTGTCTCAGCTGTACAAAGGTGTACATGCATTTCTTTACTGATTATAAGCTCATTATGTTTCTGTTTGTTTAGAAAGCAGAATCAGAGATTGGACTCCTCTGTTTTTGTTGTTTCCATAGCATGGATAAAATCCATTTGTATTTTGCTCTTCATGCATTTAAAACCAGATTAAATATTTTAATTAACTATTCTTTTTTCAAAGTGGAAAGGGTGTAGAACATAAAACAATTAATTGCATACGTTTGAATTGTTTGGTAATTTTCTCTAATCCCCAGACATAAAAATACACAACAAATATTAAGGAATTATTGACTGAAAACAAGCTCCTATATCTTGCTGAAAAGTTACTTTTAATTTTGTTTTGTTTCATTTCAAGTGAACTAAAGTAGACAAAAAATATTTTGTAAGACTTGGTGTTTTTACAGCGTATTAAAAAGTTATGAAACTTGGACACAATTAATTATCAATTTGAAAATAATTTTTCGAATGTAAACTTCTGTCGGTGCTGACGCCTAAAACACAAAATATTGGGTTTATTTCAAACTAATTTAACTGATGGACATCTTACTTTTTCTAACAGTTTTCCAGTATGATATGTGAAGAAGTTTTCACATTTCTTAGCAAAGCAAATGATGTTTTAAGGAAATTTAAATATTTTGTCCCTGGCAATCTCCATGTGGTTCGTCTGCTTTGGCTAATTTATCTGTTTTGTGCCACATTCGTTCAGTCAATGACACAAGAGTTTTAGAAAACGGGAAAAGCGGCACAGTGACACCGAACTAATGGCTCATGGCCGGTAATGATAATGATATGTACTCAGTCTGTATATTATATTTCAGAGTGTATCATATCCATGTAGTCATGCATGAAATTACTCAGATCATCAGATGCACTAAGGTAATGGAAAATATTCCTGTTCATAAAAGCTGCGATTTATTACAGCTTGTTTTTGTGTCATAAAGTGCAGCAGAGATAAAATCAGTCGACAGAGATGCATTTTATTTTACACTGCCTCGGGTTCTGGAAGAGCCGTATCGGTACTTTGTGCAAAAAAGTCATTAAAGTTTCAATGACATTCAATAACACACAGTATCAGATAAATAAAGCATCACCTTCAGGAGTAAACTTCAATTAAACAGCTGAAAAGTTTGATGCAGAAAGTTCAACTTTAAAGTTCAAAGTTTTGGTTTTTTGAGGACTACAATACGTCAGGCGACTGTTCAACTGGAACTGAAACACTAATGATAGAAGATGTGCCATTTTAAATATTTACACAAATAGATGAATGAATTTATTACTAAATTTTAGTAGTCTAAAGATGCAAACAATCAATCAACTTGTGATGATTAATGGTTTATTAGTTTAAATTTATTTCCAATGTATGAACTAATAACTTAAATCTTCTTGTAGTGTTGTAGTTTGGCCTCTATCCAACAGAGGGCGATGGTGCTCATCCTTAGGTAAAGGCAGTTGACACAGAAACAAAGATGGTGGAGCCTTACTAGAAAAGAGAAACGGTCCAAACAAAGTCCATTTTGGGATGTTAAATGCACTTTATGGGGTTCTGTTTCAAAATATAAAGTCTTGTCAAGCTTTTTAAGTTTCACAATTCTTTTAAAAATCAAGCATGCTATGCAAAACATGTTCATAACATTTTGTACCAAATACTAGGTTACGGGCTGGGCTTTGCTGGGGTTACTAGGTGGAGCGCAGTGTCTGCTGATTGGTGACCCAACATTCCAGAGGTTTTTGAAACGACACCAATAAACATTAACTTATTGCCAAAATCCAGCTGGATGATGTTTTAAATGTTTGTTTTGTTTTCAGAAGGAGTAAAAACTCAAATGGAAGCACAAAAACATGCAAAATGTGAATTTTGTGTAATAAGACCCCTCTAAGGATTTGAATAAAATAACCCATTTGGTTTTATCGATGGTAGAACATGTCCCATTACGCTTTGATACAATCCAAAGACATGATTGTTTTTGGTTGTGTGACAGTCTTCATTACTGAAGTTAATTTTGATTCAATGGTGTGGAAAAGTAAAATGTTCTCCGTTTTGGCTGGCTTAACACCTTAATGGGTTTCAGATTGTGTGTTTTTAAAGGTTAATTTGATGGGCAACAGATGTGAATCTTTACTGCCTGCAAAACTGGATCACACTTCACCTGCTCTTACACTTTAAGTAACAATTTATAGAAGTCGTTCTGTAGGAAGGCGTTTAGTAATCGTTTGTTCTCTTTGATCACAATGGAGTTGGGCTTTTATTGTAGTCTTATTTTTAAGAAGTGCTCATTTAGCTCATTTTGTTCTGCTAACTTTAAATGTTCTGTTAAAAATAATGTTGTATTGTGATATATTTAGCAGATCTAGATGGAAATACCTGTAAATAAAAGCAAAATAGTTGACCTCCTGCTCATAATTTTGGTGTAAAACCCAAAAGTTTGTAAAAATTAGCCTGGTTCTGCAGGCGAGTTTAACCAAAACTTCCAGTCTGGAAGCCAAACCTCCAGTCATTCATTAAGCTGCAGAGAAAAAGTCCATCTGAATCTGAACACTGGATTAACAAGGCGTGTTCATTGCTCCGTGCAAAATGTGTGTGTTGCACAATACTTATTCAAGTTGGAAAAAAATGTTGCTTCTTGCAGTTAAAGCCCAGAGGAGTAACAGGCTAGCAGCCTTGTGTTATGCATAACAGCAGATGTGAAATAACACCGAAGGAGCAATTAACCTTTTTCTTATTTCCTGGTAGCTGTATTCCTTTGATACATGCAGAAAACTAAGTAACTGTATGCATGAAAGGGAAGCAGCGGGTTTTCTCTGCTGCTCTCTGCGGACGGCCAGCTAAGGACCACCTGCAGTGAATGACATTTCTATTGGCTCTACTTGCACAGAAGTTCAAAATATCTGCTGCACAGGCAGACTTTACATACAAGGAGATGAAATTACATTGATTATCCCCAATATAGTGCAGAATTAGCCTTCTTGTCCTTAAACTATGCTTTCAGTTTACTCTTTTTGTAATTAAGAGGAGCAATGAGCCAAAAATAACCCTGAGTACAGTGTAATAGATTATACTCATTGTCAATAACACATTGGATTTTGTCATTATTTATGATACAAATATTAGACATAAATGCCAAAAGTGCATCTGATAAATGAGCTTTAAAAAAAAAGAAATCAGGAAAATATTTCCTTCTTACTATGAATCACGATGTAAAAACTACCAGGTGGGAAACCTGCTGTCAAGCCAAATGTGGTGTTTTAAAACTTAATTATTTATGTTTTCATAACCACAAAAAATCTGTCAGAAAGAGGAATTTTTCTTTTCCAAACAAAGCGAGGAGTTATTAAAATACCTTTTGAGACTAATCTGTATTAAATGTGTTTTTCACTTCTACTTTTAAAATCCATATTTTTATTTGGTCTGATGTAAGATTTTAATGTTTTCATTGGTTCCAAGTGGAAATTCATCATAATAGCTTTCAGACATTAATCTGCATGTAATCAGCCTATATAATGTTTCACTTAATGATAAAATTTATAAAAAATTAATAAATTGTTTTTTAATAATATTCCAGTTTATTGAATGGGTTTGAAATTATATCATAACAATCAATAAATTGGAATTGTATTGAAAAGTTGTTCAGTTGATTAAGTGAACATAAAAAAATTACAAACTTTATTTCTGTTTATTATGTTTCTCTTAAGATTTTACTTTTAATATTAAAATATTACATAAGATCAGTAAAAACATTTTTAAGATCTAATACCAGTCTACAAAAATCACCAGAATGGTTCAGAAACAAAGAATCTGTTAAAAAGGAACAGTCAAAGTCCAGAGGTCGCTCTGGCTGAAATAGTCATGGGGTTTTGAAAGTTTTATGGCTGCAACCTCAGGGAATCACTTTGTAACCACAACAACGTGAGACACAGATTATTAAAGGTCACAGCTTAAGGTCACTGTGTAAAAACTGCAGAAGATTTACTGAGTTTCTTCTTGAAGACGTTGACATTATAGAGCGATTATAAAGCTCTATTAAACTAATACGTTTAGAGGCTGTAAGATATAAGATTTATTGCCATATGAACACACATATTGTCTTTATTTAGCTAAAAAGCTGAAACCACATCCCTAAAGAGAGACGCTGGCTGCATGCCTGACGTTGCATTCACAGCTGCTGACTATAGAAGGTATTTGTGGTTTTTCCTTTCATCAGATGTCAGCAGACGGATGTAAAAATAAACCATTCATAATGCGGAGATGATTACTGTGAGGAGTTTAAACATTTCCATTTTCCAAATGACTGAGTCAATTTATCAAAACCTGGTGCAGCACATGACCAAAGCCTGGCATGTTCTCCACCTCTTACCCTCACTAAGAAGCATTTTTACATTATTCTCATTAGGTTTCTCTACACTGATTTCTCGCATTTCCTCATTTGCGATCCATCATCTTGATACCAATATTTAAGTTGGAGCTGCAGTTTCAGTTTAATGACTGGCCTTTACAGTTACTACAACAACATTTGTACTTGTCTGCCTTTTCCTGTCAGCGTTTTAATTGAGCTGCTTGAGTTTCCTGGAAAATAACTGGGATGATGCTCCATTTATTCTGGAAAGATCAGGCGCCTCATGTACAAATTCACACAAAAACGTTGTATTTAAAAATAAACATATGCAAACTTTTTACCTGCCGTGAAAATGTGTAGCAGCCACGCAAAACTTTTTCAGAAGACAATGACAACACTGCAAAAACACAAAATGTTGCAAAGCACTTTTGCCTTGTTTCTACACTTGAAATAAGACAAACCTAACCTACAAGTAACTTTTTAGCAAGAAATATAAAATTGTTTTAAATCAATAATTATTTTACATTGAAGAAAATTGTATGCAATTATCTTATGCTAATTAATTTTATTTCCAAAAATACAACAAAAAATCTAAATCTCACCAAGTAAGTTTGGTTTGGTTTCTAGTGTAAATAACTTAGTACACTTGAAATAAGACAAAACTAAGAAGTAACTTTTCAGCAAGACTTAGAAGCTTGTCTTAAGTCAGTAACTGTTGAATATTAACAACAATTATTAGTTCCACTGGCAGATTATTTCACTGGTTCCATTTCCATTCACCATGTAATTGCACAATTTGACATTTCTAAAATAAATTTGCTCACCAATTAAAAAAAACCTAAATCTCTCTTTTAATGTGGTTTGTTTTTCTTGTATCATAATTGGTTTATTTAGCAAAAACTCAATGGAAATCCTTTTTGCGCCACAAGAGTCACATGATCAACAACAGGATGTTACTACTGACGGAAACCACAAAGAAGATGCAGGCAAATGTAACCTACATCTGCAAACAGTAAAACTAATTTTGGGCTGAACTGTAGTTGTCTGTGATGCTCCCTTTCTGATTGTGTGGTTTAATTCCCATCAGATAAATCTCATCTCTGTTTGAAAACTCAAATAAAAACAAACAGGAACACAGAAAATAAAACATATCCAGGAGTTTGGTAACTTTCTTGAAAGGCATTTTTAATGTTTTGTAGATTGACTTTAGATCTACGCTTCATTTTTTGGCTTCTGGTTTTATTTAGCGTTGTCAGATCTCCACCCTGAAGCCTCGTTATTAAACCCTCGCTGCCTTAATACTCATTAAGATTTTGCTGAGTGAATGGATTTATTGTCTCATCTTTTCGGTGCTCTAAGGGCTGACAGTGAAGAAGTGGCTGTGAGTTTAGCAAAGGAAGCCTGCGCACAGAGCAGCGGGCAACTCTGAGCTTCTGATAACATTAATGGAACATGTTACGTCAGCTCTGGGAGTTGTGAGGAAGTTTAAACTCCATGGAGATCAGCGCTCTGCAAGGCAAGTCCTTTTGTTTCCACCTTTCCAGGCCCAGTCAGCTTCAGGCCCAACAACCAGACCAAAGAACAAAGATTCAGGAGGATATTATGAGAACGGCTGTACATGGACGCATCAGGCAGAACAAATGCAACTGAAGAAACGTCTAAAAACCCGAGCAGTTGCTGCAAAGTTGGACTGAAATACTTTTGGATCCATTAAATCTGAATTTTTCATCAATAAAGCATTAAGTTGTGCTGTTCAGCCCATACAGGAGGCTCTACTTTTGCTTTTTAAAGATGATCAGTTGTTTAATCCCAGAATGATTTTGTGAAAAATGTAGTGAACATGTTTGTATCGGCTACTGACCTGCACTGATTTGTTCAACATGTCACCTTTGACCCCATGTTTTCTCTTTGAAAGCTCCTTCACAGGAGGACAGAAGTCAGCTGAGGTAGTTTTGGTACCTGATTTCAGAGGTTTTCCTGGCATCTCACTGGAAGACGCCCTGCAGTCGTTCCAGAACATTTTATGTCTATTATATCTTGGAATCACCCAGAATGAGCTGGAAAACGCCTGGACGTTGTCCCTGGACCTGGTGCAAAAGAAACCCAGTTTTAGAAACGCTTCACATGAAGATATTGCGTTAATGTTTCATACAAAGAGACACATATAGAAATAAATGACATCAATGGCAAGTTGGACCAAACTGACCAAACTAGAATCGGGTTTTTGTTCATCGTCTGTCTGCTGCTGTGTGAGCAAATGGAGTAAATGGTTTTACTTTTGTATTAGTTTCAAAACTAAAACAGTGGAAAGTCAGAAAATTTCCATATTTTCCCTAGAAATTTTCTGACAGTCTCAAAATGTCTCTTTTTTTCTAGCATATTTTTGATTTTTCAAAATGTACAAGTTTTTTCTGGAAAATGTTTTTTTGTATTGTAAATTTACTGGTCCTTTTTTTCTGTGTAGCATTGCCTTTACGCTGATGTATAAAACAAACGAATTATACTCTTATGAAAAACCTTACTAAATACATTCACTTCAATATATTAATGCAGGATTAAGCAGAATCATCCAGATTTAGTTTTTCTTTTAAATATCCTCTTAAATAAGTTTGAAATTCATTCTTCTGATGTATCTCCAATATGTTTTTTGGTAATTTCTTCCACGTTGAACCTCCATCCCTGCAAGAATTAAACACTAATTGTTCTAAATGTTAATGTTGCAAATGATATTTTACCCACCCAAACATGGAAAATATGACCAAATCACAGTTTTCCATATTTCCAAGTGTCAACCCTGCAGTAAATTATGTTACATGAAGGGTTTTAAAAGGTAGCTTCTGTGTAAATCAATGCATTTTAGCACCTGAATAACAAATGAGGTTTCAAGTCGGAGAGCAGCTGAGTGTAAGACAGCAGCAAACTCTCTGTGTCCATTACAAACACCGCTGCTGCTGCAGAGCGTATGGATTAAAGGTAATACACTGAACTCAGCCCAACTGGAAAGAAATCAACCGTGAAATTCCTCAGTCTCCAGGGCGGTGATCTTCACCTGCTTTTCAAATGATGTGACAGCTTTTATCATTAGAGACAGCCGTCCAAGGCCAGAGGCACGATTTAAAGAAATGAGGAGAGTTTAACCACTGCAAAGCCCGTCATTTCAGCGTCTCTCGAACTGCTCTCTCACCCGGGGGAATGCAAGCCAGTGATGAACCTGAGTTAACTCCCGGCGGTTTGATATATTGACAGTTCAGGTAAAACGCCTCCCCACTCCGTCATGCTATCGTCACAACATCAACCTTATAACTCAATTTGCAGCCTGAATCCGTCTGTAATGGCATTTAAGGTAGTTCTTCCATTACTCTTATCGGTGCCTTTCCATTCCCAGAGACTCTATTGTGAAATATTCATTCATTAAAACAGGGCAAAATATTTAATCAACTTGAGCTTTTTGAGTTATTTCATGTCTTTGTGTTAAATTAAAGGGTAAATTTGCCCCCTGTTTAAAAGTCACATTTTCAAGGTAAAACACACAAACAATCAATGTTTTTTTGATTTACTTCTGTCCATCCATCTTCTTTACACCCTTGTCCCTTATTGGGGTCGGGAGGTGCTGGTGCCTCTCCAGCTAACGTTCCGGGCGAGAGGCGGGGTCACCTGCCTGTCGCCCGGGCAGGTGACCCCGCACGGGCGAGAGGCGGGGTCACCTGGACAGGTCGCCAGTCTGTCGCACTTTTTATTTACTTGTTAAAGTCAATAAGTAACAAAAACCTTTACAGAAATACAATACAAAAGTGTCATGTGCGGTTCTAGTCTTTGCACCCACATGCAAGAACACAGTCAGGAGAAGGATTTGAACAATGATAAAGTTTAATGAAAACTCAAAGTAGAGGAAAAGGGGTGATCAGGATTCTGGGAAGGGAACCAGATCTTCAAACTGTCAACGAGAGGGAAAGTGGTTAGTGGTGGATTCAAGGTTCGTGGGAATTTTCAATGCAGGCTGAAGGGGAGACGTCTTACGCTCTGGAGGGTGAGGCGGAGAGCCTAAACTTGTCGCGGAGGATGAGGGGGTCCCGGTGCCGGAAGGCTGATGAGGCAGAGATCGTTGGAGGGCGGACCAGGTAAGTACTTGCTGCAGGGAGACGGAGGCACTGGTGGCCGACGGGGTCCAGGAGGAACCTTGATCCCAGAGCTTCTGGCAACCTTCAGGTAAGACCTGTGGCGTCTCGAAGGGAATCCTTTGGGGTAGGACCGAGAGGGGTGAGTCTCAGTAAACAACAGGAATCACCTGAACGAGGAGAACACAACGAGTGGTTACAACAGTGATGATACTCAGAGGGCCTTCTAAGAGAAACGTTTACCATAGTAAGCAAACACTCAGGCTCTGAAGTGTCGACCAGCCGCTTCTTAAATGCTCCACAGCAGCCTTCTCCAAGCAGCAGGTTATTTGGATTCAAAGTGACAAGGTGCTTTAAAACAGCTCATTATGACTAAACTCTTTTTTATCTAAGAAAGATTTTGTGCCAAAAATGTGATGAACATGTTTTGTATCGCCCAAAGTTAATCTTAATCTGTTCAACGAAGCCTAATCGGTCGGATAATCCGGACACCGTAGTTCTTTTCTCATATAGTTGAGTTTCCTTGTAAAGGTGTTTGTGAGGAACCGCTGGAGAACAGACGGCGACGCGCGACATTCCAGCTCTGTGTTTGCAACCTGAGCCCTTGAGTGAAGCCTCCAAGAAATGTCAATACCAAACCTTATTGCAGAGTCACCTCCAGATCCAAAACTGACCCTGAACTCATTTAAGTAGTTGTCTGCTCGATGCTTCACAGGGAACTGAGCTGCGTGGTACAATGAATACAGATGCTTTAGGTTTTATTGTGCTGTCTTCAACTGTTCTGCTGGGTTTAGTACGCCGCTTGGTCTGTATCGTAACAGTCTTTCTGTAGTTTCCATTTTTTAATCTGGTTGTTCCAGCAAAAGGAAGAAAAATACAAAAATTGCTATTGATAATTGAATGCTGAGCGGCTCTAGCAGTAATCCCTAATAAAGATAAAAGAGAGGACTGAACGCATTGCATACAGTAGACCTGCACAAGCAATCCCATAACTTCTAATAGCATTTCATTTTTATTTACAGCACTCGTTATTTCCTTGTAATTATGTTGCTGCTAAAACTGCACTGTTTGCTGCTTTAGCTAATTCAAAACCAGATTTAATTTGACTTTGTAACACGCTTTTGTTGTTGGGTTTGGGCTGTGCATTGGAAGTGCCAATAATTTAACACTAAATTAGGATGGAAAAAAACCCTGTATTTTAAAATCACACAATAAATGAAGACTCTTTATTACGGCCTGATGTTTTAAAGTTTGATATTCAGTTTAAAGCTAAACATTTAGCTTGAGGCTAAATGTTTAGCTTTAAACTGAATATCTGAAGCTAGCTGTTTAGTTTGAATCTATATATTAAGCTAAATATTTCTAAATATCTAGATATTTAGCTGATATGCAAATTCACAGAAGTGGACAATCAAAATAAATCATGGGTTTTGCAAACTTTTCTATAAGTAAAATGTAAACTAAATATTTGGTTCGCAACTAAATAGTTTGGTGCTTAGTTGAGAAACAAAATATTTTGATTAAAAATATTTAGTTTATCTATATAATTAGCTTATGGAGCTTGCTAACTAAATATTTAGTTTGAAACTGATGTTTATAAATGAATGAATAACATTTGACTTAAAAAAAACCCTGTTAATTCCTAAATAACCCAAATTATTGCTGTTAATTTTGACTTTAAATTGGCTCCCATTGGTCCTCAGCGTTGTGTAAATCTTTTTTTATTATTATGTATCGACACCAAGATGCTCCACAATGGATCTGTGAGTTCACCAGCTTGGCAGAGATTCACACAGATTGCTTTGGGGTTTTTCTTCCTCAGACGGAGGAGTTTATTCCCTCGTGCCAATCGATCAAAGAAGAGTAAGCATAAAGGTTTAGTTTTCCCAGAGCATCGCCATCCTCTGCAGCCGGGCGATCATTACTAAAACATGTTTCCTAGTGGCAGCTGATTGAAACGCTGTGGCTTCAGATTTTAAAGACCGGTTTAGATTCATTCAGACGTTTCAAAAGAGATTTTTCAGGCTAGGAAACCATTTGCTGCAGATTGTAAAAGATATTTTGTAACACTTTTTGTTACCGATGTTAATCTATTAACATATTTAAATAAAGTAAAGTTAGAGGGATGTAGTTCAAATGTCAATCTCCATTCATTGTAGTTACTGCTTACAGATAATGAAAACCCCAGATTCTGTTTCAAAAATTTTAATTTTGCATCTAAAAAGCAATTAAACTATTTTTAATAGAGAAATATTTTCTTAAAGATTGCTGAGTCACTGACACATTTTATAATTAGGGTTATTCATAATAAAATATTGAAAACTAAGCTGGAGAGAGTCTCATTTCCAAATATGGATGAAAAATTGGGTGGAAGGAAAAAGTGTTTGATAAAATTGTGTGAAAGTAAGTCCTGAGAGGATTGTTAAGTGAACCTCTTTTAGACATTTAGTGGAGAAATGCAGTAAAATAATTCTGTATGTAGTAAATCTTTAAAATTTGAAATGAATTATTGAAAATTTTAATTTTAATTCATGAATGTCAGTTATTACAAGAATAAAAAGTCATAATAAAATGAGAATAAAGCAATAATATTATGAAAAGAAACATCAAAATAAGACAAGAATAAAATACAAATAAAAGGAAAATAATGTTATAATATTACCAGAAAAAATGTACTATATCAACTTTATTCATGTGCAACTTTATTTTCATACTTTTATGACTTTTTTTTCGTAATTTATCTATTTTTCTTAGCGCTACCCTCTTCACCTGTGGTGGCGCTGCACCAGGAACCACTGAGGATACCAACACAAAAACCACCGAAGAAGACACTGAGCGCCGCTTCCTTCTTCACGAAATGTAAACAAAAATGGAGTAGCGTCAGATTTGAGCGGTTTTATGTTTTCTCTTTTGTTTGTGGTTAAAATCTAGGCGTCATTTCTGTTGCTAATGCTAAGCTAACGTGTTTGTTTGGTTGTATTTACCCAGAATGCCCTGAAAGATGCTAGTACTGTACGTTTTTGTTTATTTCTGAAAGTGGAGCAGTAGGAGTGTGGGTAAAGTGTGTGTATTATTAAAATGTGCAGGGTTAGAGACGCTACATGAATTATATAAGATGTTATCTGAGCTGCTCTTGCTGCCTAACGGCTCCAGGCTGCAGAAGTTACCTGGAAGTTCAACAAATCGATAAATAAATCTGAAGGATTGTGGATGAACACATTCTCTGTATATCCCAACATTTTCTATCGTATATGAGGAACATTACCTGAAATCATGTTTTATGAAAATAATAAACATCCCGCAAAGTTTTAACTTTTCAAACTCATAAATTTCCTTTTTATATATAAAATATCTGAGATTAATCTCAAAATTTCTTAGTTTTTCTTGCAATTTTTTGACTTTTCAAACTTCCTTGTTTTTTTCTGAAAGATATCTGAGATTAATCTCAAAATGTCAGTTTCTTTCTAGTTAATTTTTGACTTTACAAACGCAGAAATTTCCTTGTTTTTCATAGAAAATAGCTGAAGTTAATCAGATTTTTTCTCTCTTAAATTTTTGGCTTTTCAAACTCAGAAATTTCCATTTTCTCCTAGAAAATTTCAAAGATTAATCTAAAACTTTCTGAGTTTTTTCTTGCAAATTTTTCACTTTCTGAACTCAGACATATTTTTTTAACATAAAATACCTGAGATTAATTTCACATGTTTTGAGTTTTTTCTCATATCTTTTCATTTTTAAACTCAGATGTTTTCATTTTAGAAAATATCTGTAATTAATCTCAAAATTTCAGTTTTTTTCTTGTAATTTTTTCACTTTTCAATTTCAGAAATTTCTTTGTTTTCCAAGAAAATATTTTTACATTAATCACAAGAGCTTGTAAGAAAGTTTTCATTTACTTTTCTCGAGCTGCTAATCTAAATGCACAACAGTGAAAACATTTATGTTGTTTAAACCCAAAAGGCATTTTAATCCAGGTTATTCCTGCTGGTCCATTTGCTAAATGCTGATTAGTTTCTTGTCATATTTCCGCTCTGCAGCAGCGGGCTGCATGTGCTAAGCTAACGTCCACTTTAATCCGGGCCATGGAGATAAATCACTGGAGATCTCATTACTTAATCAGTCTCAGTTACAGTGCATTAGTCAGAACAATTAGATCTGTTTGGGTCAAAATGTCCCTTTAATGTCTAATGATGACGATTAAAAAAGATGGCGTGGTTCCAGAGGAAAAGAGAGCGAAACCTTTGATTTTTCTCAATAGGATTTATAATAAATGTGGAAGTCGTACATTTTCACCTACATGCACACATTTCCATTTGCCTGGAGTCTCTTCAGATTTCCATATGACGTGTCCCCATCCCTGTTTCATCTCTTATCAGGGCGGTTCATTAATATTAATGGAGAAATCTTTGATGCATTTTAGAGTGAATAGTATAGAAGAGAAGAGAGGAGAAATGCCTTGAAGCTGCAAACAGCGTTCATGTAGTGTCCAAACTTTCTGCCATAAGGGCCAAAAAATGTGAAGCTGAAACCATTTGAGGTTTTATGTGTATTTTAAATAAATATTTTGTAACATTTCTAGTCATTTAAAAGATTATTAAGCAGATAAAATGAAAGTGAAATAAAGGTGTTCTTTCATTGAAGTCAACAAAATATTCAGATTTGTAGATACATAAAACATTGAAAATATAATTTATGTCAAGTCCAGCAGAAAACTCAAAAATTGTAATCAAGTAGCAGCTGTAATCTTCTTATGTTGTTTAGAAGTTAGACAGGAGCAAGGCCAAAGCTGGTTATTGTTGTCATAGTAACTCCATAGTAACAGCCTATCAAGATGGCTACTAGTTCTACTGGCAGATTATTTCCCTTCTGTAGTGAATTAATCACATTTTAATCAAAGTATAGACATATTTAAAATTCAAAACCCCTTTCTGCTGATGAATTTAATATGTAGACAAACATTGCCAAGTATTTTTGGTCTAATTTCAAATATCTTAGTATTCTTCAAATAAGACAAACTGACTTAAATAACTAAACTAGCTTGTTTTGGAGTAAATAATTTGTTAATGAAAATCTTCTGGTTCTCTTGGCAGATTATTTTATTTATAACATGGTAAAAAGTTTAATCATATGTGACATAATCTGCCAGTGGAGCTCATAGCTTTTCATCAGTTTTTTTATATAAAACAAGCTGTAAGCTGGTTTCTCAGATTTAGTATGTTCTATGATATTTACCCTAGAAACTGTAAGAAAATTACTTGGTATCGGTCCACAGCGCCAGCCGACTTCAATCCTGGCTTTTCTTAATGCTTCATTTGGTTGTTTCTTTCGTTCTTTCTGAAATATTCAGACAGCTCACAACCAACTGCAAAGGCCTGGTGACTAAAACCCAAATGACACGAATCCACATCTCAGGTTGCAGAAGGCTGCCGGGAATCATAATGTGTGAATTTCCTCTCAAGCGTCCCTTTCAGACATTCTGCCTGAGGGAGTTTTTGTTCCTGCAGGATGTGCTTTGCAGCCCGTGTCAGTGCGTCTGGTCTTGGGATGGTCACTGACAAAACTGGGCCAGATATTCTGGTATATAAATAGCTGCCAAGCTTGAGCGAAGGCCAAGATTTGGTATAATCGTCATTTATGCTGCCAGCTAAACAATACAATCATGCTGCATTGACAAAACGCTGATAGCATAAAGCAGAGTGCAACATTTTTGGTATATTGGACCAAAAATGGCAAAGTTTTGAAAAAGCCTTGCCACCATTTGGGATTTTAAAACAAAAAAATAATATAATAAGGTGAACTAAAGCCTAGAGATTATGGATTTTTCTGTTCAAAGATGATTTTTAACGTGCCATCCGTTATATCCGCACCGCCGCAGTAAAACGATCCTGCTAACTAACTCACCGTCACTGGAAAACCAAAATCGGTGGTTATGCTAACTAGCCTTAGCTAATAGGATCTGCTATCTGCAGCAGAGAGCAAAGGGACAAGGGTGATTGACAGCGCTAAGTCCCACCTCCTGGCTCTGATTGGTTGTTTCTAGTTTGGTTAGAACAATTCGATTCTTTCAGATTATCTCAGATTATACTGTCATAACATGGTGACAATTTTAATAAATGTGTAAAAATAAATATTTTAATAAAAGTTACATTCTCCAGCTTTAAACACCAGTTTTGACCAAGTGGTTCCTAACAGAAATTTGGCCATTTCTATATAATATGGTTTAATTTAAAGTAAATATTGTGATATGTAGAAATATATTTTCTCCCAAAACTGCTTCCTCCTATTTCTTTTTCTTCTTCTCACCTTTTGAAATTCAATTTACAATCCAGCAGCAGGAAATGTGGATACTTTAATAATCTAGCATTAAACTTTGACACATTTTTTTTTGTTATAATCTGTCAGACTTTGAGTTTAGTTTCATAGTTTTGGGACCATTTTCAGCATATTTCATTTAATTCCTGTATTTGGTTACTTTTACTTCAGTTTCTTGGTGTTTTTCAGCTTTTAGCGATCGGTTTATTTACTCACCGGTGTGAAAACCAGGAATCAAAGTTTCCTGTAAACATTTATTCTCTGAATTTTTGCACAGAAACATGACATATTTATTTTGTGGAAAAATAACAGTGGGTGTTTGAAAGCTTCCTGCTAGGTGTTAGCTGGATATTTTTTTGACATTATAATAATCAAATCCACTTTAAATGTCTGACCAGTCACACAGTTTTTGTCAACAACACATAAGAAAAAGTCTTGTCCAATATTTGTGAATAACAAGCAGAAACAACCAACAAACTTTGGCTGCAGAACAGAATCATGTCGTTGTTTTCCTGTCACACAGAACCAAGTTTTTGGTTCTTGTAAAGTATGTACAGTATTGTAATTAATGTCAGAATATTCTGGTCAGATCCGGAAAGTTTAGACAGAGAGAATGTTATATTCCCAAAACACAGGAAGTAAAAACTCCTTCCAGAGTTTCAGGAGTTTCTCAGATGGACAGGAAAAGTCCAACGTTACCATAAATATGTTTAGATTTCTGCATTTTAAACACATGAAGAAGAACCAGAACTGCTTCCGGTAAACCAGTTAAGCAGTTTTACAATTCAATCTGTGTCAGATATTTATTACCATTGCTAAGTTGTTTGCATCTTTTACATTAAAGGTTCTGGTTCCTACTTTATAAACATGCAACTTATTGAAAAAATCTCTGTTTTCAATAAAACGTTTTTGGGCTAGGATGAGTCACATGACCAACAACAGGATGTTACTTCTACCAATTTTTCTATTCTAACAATTTTGACATTCTGCTTAAATTATATGACAAACGAGGAAAAGGCAGCGTAAAAAAAGTTTTTTTTTATTTAAAACGATTCTACAATGTCTGTATGACTGTATAATATTTTTGTTTTTATCATAGAAAGCACCTTTAGCCGCCTTGTTACTGAACTATGCAACAGAAATAAACTTAATTCTTTGATTCTTATAATTAAAATTGATTATTGAGTTTTTTCTAATCGATTCAGAATTCCCAGGATTAATAAATGCGATTTTTTGTATAATCTATTTGTTTTCTTTTTTGTAATATTTTAGTTTTACCCTTTTCTGTAAATTCCCCTGAGGGGAGGAACACAGGATAATTTTATGGTTTTGTGAAGACAAGCTGCCACCAGCGGTAAGAAGCAGTTACATGTTTTCCTCTTGAATTTGGCAGTTAAGCTGCCAGAGTTTCCAATGTTTCACAACTTTATGCCACTTAAAAATAAAGTAAATTTTTTGAGCCATTATTACAGAGAACTAAATATTTACTTTGAATCTCACTGAGAAAGTTTGTATGACATGAATTTTCCGAAAATATTGAGGATTAATGGCTGCAGACCAGCTGAAAAATAAAAAAAATCCTTGAATGAAAGGTTGAAGCTGCATGACGGGCGTCTGCGCCGCCTGGCAGCCCGACATCCTGACGCTGACGGCGTCACGGCAGTAAACGGACCTCTGCTGGATGACCTTTGATCTTTGCAGAGCGAGCTGCAGCCTCTTCCAGAAGCACTGATAACCGGACGTGACGAAGAGCGAAAACAGACGTTAGGCTGATATCTGTCCAGGAAAACCTGGTCCAGTTCTCAGAAAAACAAAGTTATAGATCAACAGAAAACGGAGCTTTATGGAAATTCATGCGTCCAGAAGAAAACTGAAAAATGAATCTGATAGCAGGACAATAAACTTTACACACAGCTGCAATGCTTTAGCTACCAGAGGCACACTAAGAAAAAAATAGAATAAAATTTGAGAATAAAGTCGCAATATAAAAAAAGTCAGAATATCACGATTTTTCTCTCAAAATATTCTTATTTTATTCTCATAGATTAGAGAGAAAAATCACTTTATTCTTGTAAAACAAACATGTTTTAACCAAAAACTCACCAGACTCAGACAATCACCTGCAGTTTCTGTTAAAGTTTCATCAGTTTTTCACTGAAAGAAACTGATTTGGAAACATTTTTCTTGTTTGTTATTTTTGTTGCTTATATGAATTATTACCATTTTCTAGAGGTGTGCCGATCGATCGGTCACCGATCATAATCGGGCCGATTTTCGTGAAAAAGTGCATGATCGGCGATCATTGTCTCTTTTACCGATACCGATCACCTACTTCTCATTTCGCAGCCTGCCTGTGCAGCGGCGCAAACGCGCAACAACAAATCTTAAGCATGTGCAACTATAACGCACTGAGTGAATGGGGAAGTTTGCGTGTTGCGGCGGAAAATTGAAGCAGGTCAAAATGCATCAACACAACGAAGCTAATACGACATAAAAACAAAGCCATACTTGACGTAGTTTGGCTACATTGAGGCTCACTGCAGTAAAAAAGACATACGGAGGATCAGACAGCAGGTAAAGCAGCGCACAGCTACAAACACTCACCCGGATTAGCATGACGGCCAGAAAGCTAAACAAATAACCCGCAAAATTATTTAAGTCTTCGAGCTGCGATGTCAGACGCTGGTTCTGCTCTCCTGTTGAACCGCTGCTACGCTACAGGTAGTAATATTTCACAGACGGAGCGCCGCTTCTGCTCCACCTGGTAGTGACTCTCACACCGAACCTGCTTAAAGCTGCAGCATCTAACTTAAAAAAAATACATTTTACCTACATATTAAAACTGTCGCTGTCCTAACATGAGACAGATAATCTCTAAAAAAAAAAAATCGATCTCCTCCCTGATCTGCATAATTACTCCGCTCAGTCAGAAACAGCCAATCAGAGCTAGCAGTAATCAGCTAGCCGCCATGCTATCAGGAAGTTTTCATTCAGTAACTCTGGATTGTTTATTGTAATGGATCCTGTATTTGCCTTTGAATGTTAACTTGAACTTTTTGGCAATGTTGAGAGGTTTTATGCCTTCATATGTTTTCAGTCTGTTAAAGATAGCACTACCAATAGCAGTACAATTTGCACAATGCCTGTTTTGTTTAGTTTTCTTCTTGGAAAAAGTTATTAAAAACATGTTTTTGTCTAAGTTAAGGTGAATTCATGGTTCCTTTTTCCACATAATGTAACCGGTAGTGTTTATGATAAAAAATAAATAAATAATAATTATGTGATCGGTATCGGTGATCGGTATCGGTGTATCGGCCATCATGGGTGATCGGTATCGGTATCGGCAGGAAAAAACCTGATCGGCACACCTCTACCATTTTCAACTACTAAATAAAATCAAAATAAAACAGATAAACATCTCTGGTTGTAATTTTTCAAATCATCTTGTATATATAAACATTTTTATTTTTTTAAAGAAACTTACATCATAAATGTCTTGAACTATTAATAAAATTATAGACCAGGATGAAATTTTAATCTTGCAGCTGACATATTAATGGAATTACAGGTTTCTTTCCTTTCTGGTGTCCAGTTTGGATCAGCTTCATCAGCTGAGACGCCGCCGTGTTGAAAACACGGAGATGAAACGGATTTCCTGTCAGGATTAATCTGTAATTTTCACACTGATCATCATAAATTGGTTTTTAGTGAACCAGACCTGAAAGCCTTGTGACGTCTTGAATTTAGACTCCCAGGTCTGCGTCTGAGGCAACCTGGATATGACATGCAGGTTGCATCATGCTGCAAGTTGGGCCAGAACCGGCTGGGGAAACCGGCAGTCTGTCTGTCTGCTGCGCCGTCTTGCTTCTTAGGAAAATCGGATTGTGAAACCCGTCGACAGTGTTACTCAAAATGTCTGGAAGTTGAGTTAAGATTGTGTCCTTATGTCAAAATGTTCAGCTTCTTCTGTAGACTTCTGCTGTGTCTTCTGGTAGTTTCAGCTTTTATAATGTTTTACATATTTGAACTAGTATTAAACTTTCAGCTCTACTGAAAGCATTAAAATTCTTCTGAATTCCACAAAATTCTGCAGAACTTAGAATAATTTCTGTGGGTCTGATGGTTTTCTTCCAAACAATTTCAAAGCGCAGCCAAGTCCTGTGTTTCTCCATTCTGCTTTTAGATCTTTCTGTGTCCAGTTGTCTTCCTCTCTTTCTGTGTCGTTGTCTTCCTCTCTTTCTGTGTCCAGTTGTCTTCTTGTCGGTCTTGAACCTTTGTTCTCGTCTTTCTGTCCTCCGCTGTCTCATCTCCCTCTCCAGGATCTTTGCTGCGTCCATTCACCAGATTAACGTTCTCACTGCTGCTTTCCAAGGAACACCAGCTTTTCTCCTTGCTGTAAACTCTTTCCTGCCAGTAGCAGATAACTGACAGTCAAGTTGTGTCTAAAAGACGGAAACAGAACAGTAGAAATCGGCAGATTGCTGTGTATTAACCAACAGTTCTCCAAAATGCACCTTCCTCCTCATCTGAAAGCTGCACAGATGGAGCCGCAGACTTTAAAGCTACTAACTTCGTCTCATTTATATGTTTGGCATGGCACAAAACACTATCAGTGGTGTGTACTGAGTCCAGATTGCTTGTGTAAATGTCCGCTGCACACAGTTCGGTGCAGTGCATCTCGCTGTCATAATGAGCCGCTGCTGGCGGCGGCTTCAGATGACACATGCATTCACACCGGCGAGGAAAGCAGCCAGGAACACCATTACTGACATTCAGAGCGCAGTGTGTGGACAGCCCAGCAGTAAACACATGTTTTCACTTACAATCACTAATGCAATGTTAAACGTCATCAATCCAAATGTCCCGTTTCTAGAACGATACAAACTGGCACAACTCAACTTCCATCTGCTTCCAGAGTAGCAACCTGGCTCAGTCCAAACCTGTTAGTTCGTTTTATGCTAAACGTTTTAACCATTACAGAGAATGCAAAACAGAATGCTTGGATTCTGTTTTAACTATTTGTAATGTTACAGTCACACACTTCTGTTCATTTTAGAAAGATTAAGCAAAGCTTTTTAGTTCATTTTTATCAAACCCTTTGACCAGAAAGTCCGGTTGTTTGTATTCAATCTCTGATCCGCTTACGAACCTCTGTCTTGGTTTGGTTTAAGTGAACTCTGGAACACTAAACGGACTGGAAACCGCTTCAAAAGCAGGAAGCGGAGCATGGCGCAGGGCATTCTGGGTAAAATACAACCAAAACAATCACGTTAGCCAAAAGTTAGTAAGAAAAAAAGCTCATGGAAATCCTACTCTACATTTTTGTTTATGTTTCATGAAGAAGGAAGTTGCACTAGGTGTCTTATTCAGAGATTTTTGTGTCTTTTTCTTCACTGGTTTTTGGTGCACTGCCCCCACAGGCAAGGAGGGGAAGTGCACCAATAATACTCAAACCAAACTGAGTCCACCTGATGTTAAAACATCACAATTAATAATTACTAATTAATGCTTTTCTCATGTAGGAAAAGCATTAATCATCTTTCATGTCTTGACACAAATTCTCAATTAGATTTTCATCTGAACTTTGAATAGGCCATTGTAATGAATGCTTTGATCTAAACCTTTCTGGCTCCATAGTCTTCCTTCCTGAACCTCAGAGTTAAATCTTCTGCAGGTCTAACAAGTTGTTAGTGTTTTCCTCCACACATAATTCTGCATTTATTCCATAAACCACGACGCTGGTCTCGTTTGAGCAGAACATCTTCTCCCACATATTTGCTGTTTCCTTACATGACTTACAGGACTTTTGGCTTCAGAAATGGCCTCCATTTTGCTTCCCTTCCTGGAGAGCATAGCAGCTGTTCTGTCAACAGATTGTCCCACCTGGGCTGTGAATACCTGTTCCAGAGCTGACATGGGCCTCTTTAACGCCATGGTTTTATATTCCACTAAAATAAACTGCAGTTTAATGTGGTTTGATGAATACTGTAGCAAATCACTCTGCTGACTGAGGCTGAAACTTAATATGTGTAGTTTTGGTGTGAAACAAGTGTAAAGACTAAAAGCTGCTATAAAATGACTGGAACCAGTTTGCATGTTAGGAGAAGTTTGATATTTGGATTAGCAATAGTGGTATTAAAGGTGAGTTATTAGGCTTCCTTGAACGGGTTGGGAAAGGTTTATGGCCTATACAAAACATTATTATTACATATTTTGCACAAAATCTTTCCTAAATGATGAGATTTTAGTCTTGATCTGCTTTCAGGATGAGCTGTTTTAGGGCGTCTTGCCTCTTTAAATGAAATACGCTGCTACTGGCCACACCACCCAAATTCAACGTTTACACTCGCACGTGAAAATGGCTGCAAACAGATGTGTAATCATACAACTGTACATCTTTGAAAAACAGAAATGGAGCCTCCTGCACTGCCAACAAGAATGCAGCGAGTAGTTTCTGAACAGTAAGTTAACAACAAAACACTTGTCTTTTCCAGCAGCCATTGTACAGCGCATACAGCTGTTAAACCAGCTGACCAAATGTGCTGAAGCTCCACTTTGGTTGCTAGGTAACGGGTTGGGCTTTGCTGGGGTTGCTAGGTAACGGGTTGGGCTTTGCTGGGGTTGCTAGGTGACGGGTTGGGCTTTGCTGGGGTTGCTAGGTAACGGGTTGGGCTTTGCTGGGGTTGCTAGGTGACGGGTTGGGCTTTGCTGGGGTTGCTAGGTGATGGGTTGGGCTTTGCTGGGGTTGCTAGGTGACGGGTTGGGCTTTGCTGGGGTTGCTAGGTAACGGGTTGGGCTTTGCTGGGGTTGCTAGGTAACGGGTTGGGCTTTGCTGGGGTTGCTAGGTGAGTTGTCCCTGCTGATTTGTGACGTTACATTTGGAACTTTTGTGAACAGTTCATTTTCCAGATACCAAAAACATTAATTTATTGCCAAAAACTGTCTGGGCATTTTTTTAAGCACTTTGTCTGTTTTTAGAAGCAGTTGAGACCCAAATTGAAGGACGGACAAAAATGTGCAAAAAGTGAATTTTACACATCTCCTTTAATAATTTAGCAAGGCACAGTAGTAAAAAACGTGATGCAGGCAGGATTATTATTCTGATAAGATATTCTGATGTCTCCCTGCAGTGTTTCATCTTAAACCCCAGTCAGTCTTACAGGAAGGCAGATGAGGATTCAGACAGGCTCAAAGGTAAATAAAGCTTCTTTAACAGGCTGAACCTGCTGGGTGAAGATCGCTCCATCTTTTAATTGGTAGGAGTAGGAAAAATGAAGAAAGCATGCTGAGTGAGCAGCAGCTCTGACATAATTATACAAACTTGAGAGGTGAACAAAAGCAATTAGTTTGAGAGAGTATTTTCTCCTGGACACAACAGAGTTTCTTTCTACCTGTGAGGCGACTGTGTGATGGTTTTTCAGCAGGATCGCAGCAGCATTTACACTTTGATTTCCCTGGAAAAGTTTGTGAAATGCATCAAAAACTCAAAACTCTAATTAGTTATTTTTTGTTGAACTCCAAAATAAATAAATAAATAAAATCACCAGCATTTTCACCGAATAAAGATATTAAATATATTTATCCATGTTTTTCCTCACAAATAAAACTTAGGACACTACAACTTTTGGTCTGCTTTCCACTGCAAATATCTTCGTACATTTGAAAAAAGACAAAAATAATGTATAAGTAACTATTTAGATACATAAGCTTGTTTTAAGTAAATAATCCCTTAATAATAATTTACAAGTTTTAGTTGTACTGGCAAATTATTTCACTCTTAACATGTTGAATCACTTTCCATGGGCCCTGCGCCGTTGCCTAGCAACCCTACCTTACCCAGCCCAGCCCTTTACCTAGCAACCAAATCAGAGCTCCAGCACGTTTGGTCAGCTGCTTTTATTCACTGTTTGTGTTGGAAAAGACACTTGTTGTTGAATTACTAATCAGAAACCAAAAGTACAAAGTTTGACCAAGTAATTTTGGTTTAGTTTGAATTGCAAATACACTTTAAATAAGACAAAACTCGAAAGTATCTTTTCAGCAACATAGAGGAGCTTGTTTTAATTAAATAATTCCTTAATATTGATGAAACTGTACTTGTTCCATTATTTCACTTATAAAAAGACATTTTTACCATGTTATAATGAAATAATCTGTCAGTGGAAATAATGATTTTTTTCCTCATTAATAAGGAATTATTGACTTAAAGCTGCAGTATTTAAATTCCACAAAAAAGTTTTTTTCATATTTGTTAAACCTCTGACCATGAAACAGATAATGTGTGAAAGAAATTCCCCAGTGCTACTAATGTGGTTTGCAGAAATGCACCAGTAACAGTCAGAAACTACCAATCAGAGCCAGGAGGAGGGTCTTAGCGCTGTCAATCATCCTCATGTATGCTGCTCAATGTACTAATGGTGGAAAAACAACTTACCTTTACAGGATAGTCGGTTACCTGCTATCATCTGTGGCTATGCTAATTAGCCTTAGCATTCGTGGCAGGCTATGTTGTGGTAAACCAGCAGGATTGGTGAGCACAAGAGTGATTGACAGCATTAAGACCCTCCTCCTGACTCTGATTGGTTGTTTCTGACTGAGTTCTGCAGTTAGTCCTGGGAGAAGGAAGAAGAGCTCATTTTTTTCACATATTATTTTACACTGTCATGACATAAAACAATCTCCTATATCTTGCTAAGCAGTTGCTTTTCAGTTAGTTTTGTTTTATTTCTAGTGTACTAGAAACTATTTGAAAATACTTGGTAAGATTTTGTGTTATTGCTGTGAAGAAATGGATTTTTACCAGTTGGTTCCATCTACATGTTCAGGACCTAAAATAGTAAGTGATTTAGTATTTTAAGAGCAGATCTGTATCTATTCCTGCTGAATACCAGATTCCAGCAGCTCAATAATCCTTGCTCACAGTGCGATTGACCTCTCCATAATGCCCCATACATTTTTAATAACTGACAGATCTGTACTACTAGCAGGCCAGTCAAACACGCTCTCTGTGTCAACGAGGTGCTGCCGGGGTGCGAGGCTCGGCATTGACCTGCTTGAGTCACCCTTCCAGGAAAACGTTGCCTCGCTGTCGGCTTTGGCCTCTTCAATGGATGCTGATATAAAAAAAAGTGGCTTTTTGCCCCTTTTACTGAGTTATGATGTTTTTCTTCCCAGAAAAAGATTGACACGTTCCAGCGCCGTTGTTATGACACTGATGCTGATGCTTACAAAACCTGGCTGTTTCCTTTAATTACCGTGGGAGAAATAAGTATTGAACCTGCCAATGATTTTTCTTTAGCTATTTGCAGAAATGTCTGTAACAAGCCAATTATTTTACTTTTAAAAGGTAATCCACCTGCAAAGCTGCAAAATTCAAAGAAAGTTAGGAGAGGATATGAAAATCTGTCAGCATTTATGTAGTGAGCAAATTAATATCAGCTTTAGAAATAATTGGAGCCCAATAAATGTTTGCTTATTGCAAGAAGCACGTCATGGTGGGTAAAAGTGAAAAGCTTGTTGAAAACACAAGTTACAAATGAATTTATAATCTCACACAAAGATTAAGACCTGGAATCCATGAGTGCTGACTGTGCAAGACTCCACTGATGAAGAAAAATTAAAGCATAATCTGGTCTGGACTCGGTATGTTGTGTGTCCTGCTTGATGACCGTAACACACTGGGGGCTCGTCCGGGATCCAAAAGATGTTTAATGACCCTTCAGTGTTGTGATATTTATGGGTGTGGTTTTGCTTCTCGTGGCTTCTGAATGTTTGTTGGCCATGTTTGGTGACATATTTTTGAAACACATTACTGGAGTGTTTTCAGATCTACATTATTTAAATATGAGGGTAAATTTCCCAAAGTTTACAATTTGGCTGGTGCTTATTTTTGATTTGCCGTATAGGATAGCTATTTACGAAAAGTCTGAAATAGCTAGCTTAGAAACTGCATTCTTCTCTGTCTGTGCAGCACCTAATGACGTTTTTACCGTAAACTCAACCAAATAAAAGCAACATTAGGCTACATACTGTCTGGTTTTTGATAAACTCTGCAGGAGTTAATATGATCTTTTTGATGACCGTCTTAAAAATTCCTTCAAATCACCAATAATTCTTTTACTGAAATATTTTCCATATTCAACGGTTTTAAGCCAAGGTGACCAGTCCAATTCTGGGGATTATTTAATTTCCTGAGAGAATTGCACTGCTGGCACTACAACCAACTTTGAGAAATCGCCCAAAAGTTAAATTCTCTCTTTTTTCTGAGACGATGTTGCTGCACAGAAATGTTGGATGTCTCCTGTTGGTTCCGTTATTTCAACAGGTTCCACAACGCTGACCCTTAACTCGACCGGCCTCCAATCCTCTGTTGGCGTTTAAAGGCCGCTCTGCTTGTTGGGATTAGATCCGAGCAGCGAAATTCAGGAGATTCCAGTGTAGAGTAAGGATTAATGAGCTCAACCTGATTCCATCGTTTCCACCACACAACGCATCAGTAAGGAGCTGCAGCCATGGCTGACTGTAGCCTTTCATGTGATTGTGCTGCAGGTGTGTGTGTGTGTGTGTGTGTGTGTGTGCAGCGCAGGAATGAGTAAATGGCAAAGTGGACCCTTCATTCCTAACTGCATTAGACAGGTGAGTCATGTGGAAACAGCATTATCCTGGGGCAAACTGAGGAGAACAGAAGCTCACTGTAGTTTAGAGAAAATGCACAAGAAAGAGCAAACAAAAAAGATATGGTCCACGCTTTAGCAGGAAGCTCGTTAGGAACTTTTCTTTTCAATAAATCCGGCAGTGCTTGAATCTTTGGGTGAATTAATGTCGACTTAAGGTAAAGATTGGCTTTGACTGCTCTAATTGCAGTCCAGCTTAACGAAGACCAAAGAAAATCTGAAATACAGCCGTGTAGAAATTCAGGAAAAGTGCAGCGACAGCTTGCTGGTTAAAACAGATTAAATGCTAAAGCTGAGAGTAAAAAAAGGGAATCTGATTATTGTTTATTCCGTTTTCATTAAGTTTGTTTTTACAGAGACAAATTAAAACAAATGTTATCTAGAAGTGCCGAATCCAGTTAGTTAGAAACCAATTATAAAATCAGATTTAGGACTGCAGACTGCTGCAGAGTGTCATACTAACAAAACATAATAAAAATAAAATTATGAGAATAAAGTCATAAAATTGCAAGAATAACTTCGTACCAGTGGAAAACGTTCAACTTTTCAAACTCAGAAATGTCCTTGTTTCTTCTAGAAAATGTCTGAGTTTCTTGGCAGAAATGTACTCCTTTATTTATTTTTTCTTTCCATAAAAAGTCCTAAAACGCCAACAAACGATGACGATTCCAGCAAACATTCACAAGTTGCTTTGAAAAATTCCTGTTTTAAAATTATGGGGCTACTCGGTAATATTTTAAATATTTTCAGTCTCTGTAATTTTCTCTCACTGTTTTTGTTCTAAGGTGTTGATTTTATTTCAAACGGGCAGCAGGACAACTTTTACCACCTCTGTGGATTTGCTCAGGGCAGTAAATGCTTCAGAAAGCAAAACAACAGCAGGACCTGGTTCGGGGCGCCGGGCCAGGTGAGAATGTTTAACTTTAAATAGTTTCTAATCAGTTTATTTTCCTCTTTCTGTTGTTTGGAGGCCCTGAACACCAACACGCCAATCATTGTAGCACAGAACAGCAGCGGCTTTGTGCTGTTATATTTGACTGTGTTTAGTAAAGCGTGACGCCTGTAGCTGCAGACCGGGGGCCAAATAACCTTCATGTATTGTTCAGGGCTGAGATGGGACAAACAGATTCATCTGTGCTGAAACTTTAACGCCGCCCGGTTTGTGTGTGTGGCAAAAGCAAAAAAATGCAACAAAACCAAATCAGAAAAAACATTAGAGAAATAAAAACTGCTACAACTGCAGCATAATCTGTTGAGCTTTGGAAAATTTTGTTTTTGAGTTCAGTTTGCAGTAAAAAATTAAAGTAAAGCTATATTCCACATGCATAATTTAAATGATCGCCACAAATATTTTAAGAGTAAAAATCAGCTTTAAAACATTTACTTTGCCTCACCTTCTGCTTACTCTGTTTGTTTTTTATCCCAGACTTTTCAATAATGGTTGTAGAAATATCGTCTATGTTTTAATTTCCAAAGTAAAATTTGTGTTTTCTTTTAAACTCAAGCAAAACAAGAAACTAAAAAGTTGGAATTAGATGTGATTCCTTTACAAAATGTGCACAAAACTTTGTTTATACCTCACTACAGTCGAATTTTCATTACAAAAGAAATGCAATTTAGTTAAATTCAAAATCAAAAATACTTTATTGATCCCAAAGGAAAATTAAATTAAATGTTATAATTCAAATTGATTAATTCAAATGCTTCAAAGAGTTAATTTAGATAATGATGACTGACCTGTAGCAGTCTGTGTTACAGTGAATTTGAATTTGAAGAAGCCTCTGACTGAAGAACCTTTTGTATCTCAATGATTTCTGTCATTCCTTTTCTCTTTAACCTCTGCAAACTCTTCAAAACAATAAAATATGGAAACCTGTGAAATGTTCTTCGGGGGCAGCTAGAAGATGTGAACTGAAGAAGAATGAATGTTGTAATTTAAACAACAAAACAGATTGTTGGATCGTTTAAAAGTGTCTCTAAATCCTCAACAGGTAGCCAGCGAACACAATATTTAATTTACCACTCCAATAAAGAATACTCCTCTGAGAACAGCAAAGATTGTAATAATAAATTTAAGCAGCAGATTGTTGATTATCATCACTTTATTAATGAGTTGTGTGTGCAAAGTCAGGTTTTAAGCTGGTGTGTTTCCATGTCTCCTTTTCCCTCCTGTTGGCAAACTTTAACAGCACCACAATTTATTGCAGAATCTGCAGAAAGTCCTAACAAATGACTAGAAGAAAACATTTTAAATGAGACAACACTTCTCTTTTGGGATTGAAAGTTTGTTGTGCATAAATTGACCTGAAGGGTCAAAGGAATCTATTTGAGAAGCGCCGATGTTCGCATCAAATTCAGTCCATCAAAGTTAAAGCTGGGCTTTCGCCCAGCAGGAGTTCAAACTGATCCGGTGTGAAACGAGGCACAAAATGAGAAACCAATGCTGACAAAATGAGAAACTCAGACTTCACTGTTGGAAGACCCACAACCCGCATCTTCTGTTTAATGGCATCTAAAGATGAAGCTATAAATTTTAATTTTGTTTTTTTCCTCACGTTTAAAGGGGGCCTATTGTTTTATTTTTTAGTTTCACTTGAGTTTCTACAGCTTCTAAAAATAACCAAAGTGCTTAAAAAAGTTATGGAACTAAATTATTTCACATTGTTTTCAAAAAAACTTTTTAGATTCATCTCAGAATTTCATAGTTTTTTTTTCCTCAAACATTTAAACTTTTCAAATCCGGAAATTTCCAAGATTTTGTCTAGAGAATTTCCAACTTTTCAAACTGAAAATTTTGTCAAAAAGGCAAATGTTTTCAACTTTATATACCCAGAAATGTCAGAGTTTTGAATTTTGAAACTCAAAAATTTCCATTTTTTTTTTTTTTTGAAAATTTCTGAAATTAATCTCAAAATGTTTGAGTTTTCCAAGAGAAATTTACTCATTTCTTTGTGTCCCTACTGTGCATACTAAAAAATAAACCACTTGAATTCTCTGTATTTATTTACAAATCATTCTATAATGCAATTGCACAATCATCTTATTAATACGACGGTTATTATAGCCACTGTAGACAGAAAAAGAGGAGTAAATTTCCACTAAAAAAATTCTGAATTAAAAACAAAAATCTCAGAAATTTTGGGGTTATGCCAAAACGTTAGAGAAAAAAAAACCCTCAAATTTTGAGATTAATCTAAACAACTTTCTATAAAAAACTAGAAAATGTCTCAGTTTTAAAAGGCAAATATTTCTGGCTTTTGAAACTGAGAACATTTCCAAAAGTTTTAAAATTTTCCACTTTATTTACTCATTTATTTTGGTCCCGAATGTGTTTCCATACTCAAGAAATCCACTTGAATTCTCTGCAGGTATTTACAGATCATGCTAGAATGAAATTGCACAATCATATCAAAATGTTCACAGAGAGAAATAAACATGTCCCTATTAATTGTAAAGTTTTAAGCCTAAAATCATAGCAGTTGCGTAACAGAGACTCCCGTGTTCCCGTCCTGAACTGCCGAGTCCTCCGTGGGTCCACAGGGTCTTAACAACCTATTGCCTCACTCCTTCCTCTCTGTGTTTTTTATGTGTGTGGGTGTAGTTTCTTTAACTGGTGGAGGAAGGGAGGGGATGCAGTGTGTGCGCTCCCATGTAACCAAAACTAAACCTGAACCGCAGATCTAGACGCTACCTGGTGAATTTCCTCTAACATTAACGTGGAGTGGATCTTCTGGCTTCTTCGCACGGCTGCGTTTCGCAACATGACCCACTCAAGTTCCGTGGACCGCCAGCCAACTGAACCCGGACCGCGGCGCTCGGACTCTGAGCTTTCCTCCGCGATGTGAAGTAAACCTCGGCACTGACTGCACAGCTGGAGCATCTGCAGAAGCTGCTGCGCTGAATGACACCGAGCCTCCGCGTCCCGTTTGTGCGTAAATTCAGGACGCCGCTTCTGTGCGGTTTGCCACGTTTCTCTTGCGCTCCGCGTTTAATCAGAAAGCTTTTACTGAGCCAGGACGCGCACACGGTAAGTGGAATAACTGTCTAATGTCTACAGCCATTCTCTTCACCGTTACGCACGGTTCTGGCGGCTCAATCTAATCTGTTTTACTCACAAACATCCTCAAAAATAACCGGAGAAGAAAGCTGAAACAGATCTGTAGAGATAGCGCTGCGAGGAAGGAGATGATAAGGTCCAAAAGGTTCCTGAAGACTAGGATGTTCGAGGCATCATTTTGATGAAAACCTAAATGTTTTGCATGATAAAGTAGATAAAAGCAGAAGCTCCAGCTCTTTAAGGTTTCAGAATCTTGAACTCAGATGACATATTGCTCAGTTTTTGTGTCAGACTGCAACCTAGTAAAACTTTACAACCTCAAAGAACAACCAACTGTTTTTTCACTCCTAAATGTGGTTCAATGCAACCTGTCTGTGCCATTATGTCCTCTGTATCATAAATAGTAAGACGTAATTTTTCCTTCACATCTGGCGCCCCTCTAGCGCAGCGCCCTGATAGTTCTACCCACTTTTTGCGCCAACATTCATTTTCCTTTGAGGCCTTCGCGTTCACCTGATTTTTGCTGATTCAGTTGTTTTGAAGGGCTTGAAATCAGAAAGTCATGGGTTCGATTCCAGCTTCCCTTTGAGCAAATGAATGTGCTGTAAGTTTTAAATCCAATAGAAAATGAAGGAACTAATTTATTTTCCTTGTTTATACATCAAAGCGTGATTTTTATCTTATTTTAATTAAACAAAAAGGAACATGAAAGCACCTGCTAGAGGATTATGTGGTTTTGGAGCAATAATGGAGCAAATTCTTGTTTTTTGGTGCATTTAAAAGATCTGATCAGATCTGGGTTTACATTTGCAGCTGATTTCATGTCTAACATGAAGAAAGAGAGTTAAAATATCGTCATTAAAGTGAAATATTGTTGAATATTTGTGAGGGAAAAACAGCAAAAATCTATAACTTAATCCAATCCTCTGGCTGCCTGAGTTTCAGAGACGTTGCATTGAGAATATTCTTCCCTGCATTAACTGGTGGAAAAAAGGCAGTGAGCAGCCTCCAGTCCAATTCAAGCTGGGAGGAAAAATGGATCTGTCGTCTGTGCTCTCAAGCTTTTCAGAAACCCACACTGGTGTCTCTTCTCGGAGCGAGAGCCGCATTTCTGCTTTAAGTAGCCGGCTGATGCCAGAGATATAAAAAAAAGGATGAGCGTTCTGATGGAGGGCAGCAAACGTCCCTCCATCTCCATCTGGATTTTCTTCTGTATCAGCCAAACAACACAACTCTTACAAATGAGACTTACAAATTAAAATAATATTGCTGAATAAGTGATTTCCCCAAAGAGCAACGTAGCGTTCTCCCTTAACATCAGGCATGACGCAGCACATCATAAAGAAGCCTCATTACCATCTCCTTATGCAAATTCTAAAATTAAGTATTAATATTTAATGGTTGTTTTAACTGTCCACCGTGAGTGCGTGGAGGAAGGAACCTCTAAAATAAATATCTGTTTACCTGAAGGGAAGAAAGCAATCTGAGAGGAAGGAAGGACAGTTGACATTGATTTGCAATTCACTAACTCGCCTCAAGGTAGATTATAATTTCCCCGACAGAATATTGAGCTAAAAGTGGATTTGTTGATCCACAGCAGGGGATGTAATTCAGATATGAGGGAATTTCAATAACAGACGTATAAGGAGAAACAACATTCAATAATGGCAGAGAATATTAAAAAATAGCGTAAAATCAGCTTTTTTAAAAATCAAAAACACACCTGGGGTGTTGATTTGATTGTTTCTCTCATGTTTTAGAAATCCTTTAATATATTTCTGTCTCAGCTCCTTCAGACTAGTGGCAGCAGCAGGAATTAGCCAAGCTCATTACACGAACTACTCCTCAGTCCAACACTCCTAAAGTAGGAGCTTCTTAAAGAGACGGAGGCCCAATTTCAAAGTTAGATGTAAGAACTGAAGGTAGCTTTAGCTGCATATGGACCATATAACTGCAATTTGGAGCTATGAAAATAAATTAGTTTAATGGAAACATGACAAAACCCCCCACTTTTTTTATAAAACGTTTTTGTTCTAGCATTTTCGGATCGCACGAGTCACATGATCAACATGCTGAAGGAAACAACACAAAATCTTTTGAAGACTCTGAGCGCATTGTCCTTCTTCACAGAATGTAAACAGAAATGGAGCAGCATCAGATTTTAGAGGTTGAAAGTTTTTTCTTTTGTCTTCAGCAAAAGACTTCCAGCCATTTCTCCTGCTAGCGCTAGGCTAATACATTTGTTTTGGCTGTATTTACCCAGAATGCCATGTGCTGTAGTCCACTTCCTGCTTTTGGAGCGGTCTCTGGTCCACTTGGCGTTCACATATGCATTCCAACCGAACCAGAGTTCACTTCAACCAAACTGAGAACTGAGAGTTTGCTTTTTTAGTCGATTAAACATTCACACTTCCCCAAATGAACCAGACTTTCAACAAACGATTTGGAGTTTGATCAAATCGGACTGAACTGTGCTGGTGGGAAAAACAATTCCCTTTTATTTAAGAGCTCAGATTTTTGCTAAGTTTTCTGCTTTTTGATGTTTCCAATGGCTTTATGGAAACGGTGAGATTAGGTGGAAATGCATCACTTTCCATTTCACCGTCTCTGTAACGGTTAATGTGACACAAGGTGAGAGGGGAAAGCTTGATCGATTGTTGACCCTCGGATCCAGGAGGAGCAGGTTGAACTCTGGCAGCGATGCCCCGTCTCCCTGATCCTGTTAATGGACTTCATTGACAGGATCTGCAGCCAAGGAGAAGACTCTGCTTTTTGCAGATGATGTGTTTCTGTTTGCATCTTCTGACCTTCATGAACCAAATCCTCTGAGTCTGAGGCAACTGGAGAAATGTGAATTTTGCTTTGTATTGGAGGTCAAACTGCCTCTTTTGATCTTTAAATTATGGTTGAAGGAGTGGGAGACGGATAGATGGATTTAGAGCTGCAACTAACGATTATTTTGGTAATAAATTCTGATGATTAATCAGTTAATTGGATAAAAACATTGGCACATTCTGCAGATTTTTCATCTAACATTTAGGTCATTTAACATTTATTAGAAATATATTAAAAGATTCATATAATTCAATAATAAAAATAAGCATTTTCGATAAAATACAACAGTATTCTTTTAGTGAACGCCTGATCATTTGTTGCAAACAAATATTGCAGCATCTGCAGCTAAAACATCTAACATATTTCAAGGATTTTTTTGTATCTTAAATGCAAAATGTTTATTTTTTGTAAAGTTTTGGCTTCATTACTTCTCTGAGTGTATTATTCTTTGAGCAACTGACCTTTTTTGAGACTATTTACTCCAGATAATGATTAATCGATTACTAAATTAGTTGAAAATTATTTCAGTCGTTGATTAGTAATGATTAATTCGATTAATCACTTACTTTGTAGAAAAATCTGTGTCCTATTTGCATTTCTGAGTGTGTTGTTCTGTGAACAATGAGCCTTTTTTGAGTCTATAAACTCCAGTTAACGATTAACCAATTACTAAATTAGTTGATGATTATTTGAATCATCCATTAATCATCCATTAATAATGATTAATCGTTCCAGTCGTAGAATTGGTGCCCTATTTGCATTTCTGAGTGTGTTGTTCTGTGAGCAATTGGCCTTTAATTGAGTCTTCTACAGTTAACAATTAATTGATTACTAAATTAGTTGACGATTCAGGGTTCTCCCCAGAAAACTAAGCCTGGTGCTACAGCAGTCGTTCATCCAGCCGCCAGCCATGTCTTTGAGTTAAAAAATGTTTAAAGTTGACAGGAAATGTGAAAATATCACTTGATAGTTGTGCATTATTGGAAGACTGGAAGATTAATGCATAAACACTATAAGACTATAAAGTCTTAAAAATGGCAATAATAATAAAAAAACTATGATAAATTAACAATGCCAAGCCTGGTGGGGGCACAAGTAAAGCCTGGTGGCCCGCCAGGCTGATAACACACTGAGGGAAACACTGCGATTATTTCAATCATCGATTAATTGTTTGAGTCCTAGAAGAACTGGTGCTCTATTTGCATCTCTGAGTGTGTTTCCTGAACAAAGTGCCTAATTGATTAATTGATGACTAAATTAGTTGATAACTATTTGAATCATCAATTAACCTGACTAATCTGATGAATTGACGGCCTGTTTGCAGTAATGCAGGCATTTCTTAAGTGAGGAGTACAGGAGTCAAAAAGCAAAGCTGAACTCACTGCAGGGACTCTGCAGTATATACTCCTTCTGACCTGAAGGGAAAAATACTGTATAAAGTCTGAAGCTGGAGAGGGTGTGTCTCTGGGGAGCAGGATGTCTTCCTCTTCCTCTTGGATCTATTATCCCCGCAATCCGATCGTGGACCAGAGAAAGCCAATGGAAGGTTGGTCAGCTCTTCATAGAAACCAGAACGGATCAGATAAGGTACATAAATATATATTTTCCAAATCCTTATGACTCTTTCTCCAGCAAAAACTATCTGCAGCGATTAATGGAGGCCTCAACTCTTTTATTCCCATTTTTCTAAATCAGTCATTTCTTACTGTATTTATTTCACACAAGATATTTCCTTGTCAGGTTGTAAATGTTCAGATGGAATTTACAATTTATTGCACTAAAAACGTAACAGTTGCAACATTTTGAGCAATCATATATCAAGTTGAAGACCTCTGTTTTACAGCCTTGTAGCTGTGAAACTGCAAAGATTTTGGGAGGGAAGTTGTTTCTCCAACTGGTGAAAAAATATGTTTATACTGAAGAGGATTGACAAGCTTAGCCTGACATTTTTAGCTCAGCCAGCTGGAGTCATGTGTCGATTAATCAGATTAATTATGATTAATTGTGATTAATTGATTATTGAAATAATCGTCAACTAATTTAGTAATTGATTAATCGCCAACTGGAGCACAGAGGCTCCAGTAAAGGCCAATTGGTGAGAAAAAACATTCAGAGAAGCAATTAAGTCAAAACTGTATAAAAATAAATATATTTAAGATAAAAATATGTTTTATCCAGAACTCTTCAAATGTCATAGTTTTAGCTTCAAGTTCAGATTTATTATAGGAATCCTGCAGCTTTGCATTTTAGGCAATAAAATGTTTGTTTTCTTATTTAAAATAATTTGTTTATTGCATCTTTTAATGTATAAAAAGGCTTAATTTACTCAGTATAAAATCAGTAGAATGTCCCATTTTTTATCCAATTAATCGTCAGAATAATTATAGATTAATCGACTCCTAAAATAATAGTTGCAGAACTATTCTCAGTATCAAACTTTAAGAAGTCACATCAGCTTCAAACAGTTTTTACTGTCTTTTAAACAACTGATAAAATCAAGAGTTATTTTCCCTCCTGATTTATTCAGACGCTTAAGGAGTAAATCTTAAAATTACTGCGACTTCATAGAGACAAACAGGCCGAGGAGAAGCTGCTGTTACTGCCTCCTGTTAAAATCCTGATGTAAAAATCCTGTGGGATGTGAATAGCCCAGTCTGTGCAATGTTCTGCATATTGTCTTGATCGTTGGAAAGCATAGCTGGAATTTCATGGGTGTTAGACCTGGAGGTATGTTGTGAAAGCTGTGAGAATAAAAAGCATATCTAGCTCTAAATTACAGCTTTGTTGCATGATTTATTATTTGTCTTTACTTAACGTAAACTGTGCTGTTCTGACATGTCACCTTTGCAGGATACTAAAAGTATCTTAAGTTATTTCTTTTTGTGTGAATTCGTCCTGCAGCGCTTTGCGGCGTGTCATTCGGCTGATCATGGGGCAGCATCTGTGAGGATGAGTTAAACTGTTAAGCTGTAAAACAAAATCCACCCTGCGAATTCAGCAACTGTCTGCAGCAGCAGAGGAAGCAATATCCACATGTTGTTTGCTACGGTACCGATGAACTGTCAGTAACGATCTGGAGAAGCTAGAAACGCAAATAAAAGGTCTGGTTCAGCTGACTCAGCTGCTGACGTGAAAGAGAAAGAGGAGAACAGCAGCAGCATAAAAAGTTTTTACTGCAGGTCTTCCTCAAGCAAAATAGTCTTTCAAATAGACAATTTTAAAATAAAACAGAAGGGAAATCTGCCGAACATGCAGCTGGAAGTCTGAGCTAATGTTTAAAAAATAAACAGCATTCAGTTTATAGGAAACTGCAAAAATGCTGAAACACTGATTTCCTTTAAGTTTACACCTGCAGCATTGATCTTTGTTGGTGGCATTTGGAAAAGTTTTGTTTCATAATGATTATTTTGTTATGTTTTCCTAGCATAATCTTAGGTGCTTCATTTAGGTGCTTCTCAAAAGATTTGGTTGGCACAGGAAAAATATTTATGCTCATGTCTGTCTTTTTTTCAAAACTATGACTTTACAACTACTGACAAAAATAAAATTCAGTGTCTCACATTTGAGGCTACGGCTGAAACATTAATCGCATCAATTGATGATTCAAATAATTGTCAGTTAATTTAGTCATCGTTTAATCGATTATTCATAAAGTGGAGTATAAAGACTTAAAAAAGGCCAATTGCCCAAAGAACAACACACTCAGAGCAGTAATTATCCCAAAATGTACAAAAACATAATATTTTGCATTTAAGATGTATAAAAATAAACTTTCTGTAAATATTCAACATTTTATGAGATTTTTTTCATAAATGAATGAAGCATTTTTTGCTGTTTTTTTTATTAATAAGTTAATGATGAACTGACCAACCCGACTCTGTTTTAATGGGCTGAACTTTTCACATGTTGATTTTGGAAGAATTTTTTAGCTGCAGATCTTTTTCTACACATGACCAAGCATTCACAAAATAAATGCTGTTATTGCATTTTAGGCTATAAAATGTTTGTTTTCTAATTTAAAAAAGGATTTGGCTTATTTATTTGCACTTTTTATTGGTATTTCTAAAAGGATATAAAAAGGCTTAAATGATTTTTCCCATAAGTGAAATAATCTGCTAATGGACCCAGAACGTTTTTGTCAATATCAAGGAATTATTTACTGAAATAAGCTCCAAAATCTTTCTGAAAAGTTAAAAAGTAAGTTTTGTCCTATTTCAAGTGTAGTAAGATATTTGCACTAAAAACTAGACCAAAAATACTTGGTAATATTTTGTTTTTTTCCTTGTTTCTGCTGCTCTTTTCCTTCCAGTAAACTTTCCAATAATCACTTGAATATTGCACTTTAAGCAGCTTTTTCCAGCTTATTCTGCGAGTGGAAATGATTCCTCAACATGATTGTGTTCTTTATTAAATTGGTCTGATGAGACATAATCATCAGGATCGGCTGTCTGAATTTCACTCTACATAAAAATGTGATTATAAAACATGAGTTTCGGTTTATCTCACATTCTCACATGTTTGCTGCATAAAGACAATCCAGGTCCTGCACTGCTCTGTCCTACTTATCTGGTAACATCTTAGAAAAATGAAATCCTGTGAGCTGAAATGACTTTTCCTTTGAAGAGCCGCTGCCTTGATGGTCACGCCTGTTTGGAAGATGTGAGAGCTCTGAATTAGCTTCATAACTACAAAACGCACAATGTCTTTGTTTCCTGTTAAGTAAACACAGAGAAGTGAATTTGCCATCTTTGTTGTGTGTTATCCGTCTGGATGTCCTGGGGCTTTCGCTGTGATTTCTCTGCCTGTTGGCAGCCGGAGACCAAAACATGGAGGCAACAAGAAGCAGGATCCTAATGGCTCCCGACTCACCTGCTCCCCTGGGATTTATGCCCCAGGGCTCACTGCCACGATCATAAACCCTCACATTTTAAGGCGGCAAAGTAAAGCTGTACTGTTTCTACACTAACTCACAACCACTCAAAGGGCATCCATTACACAAAATTCACATTTTTGCAAGTCTTTGTTCTTTTAAGAACTTCCCAAACTCTTAAAGTCCAGCCTCGTCTAGCAACCCGAGCTGAGTTCCAGCACGTTTGGTCAGCTGTATCATGGCTGCTGGAAAAGAGGAGGGTTTTGTTGTGGACATGTGAGTGTAAAGGCTGAGGTAGGGGGCGTGGCCAACAGCAGCTCATTTGGATTTAAAGTGACAGGACGCCCTAAAACATCTTAAAGTACACAGAACTGAGCAACTAAAATCTTATTATCGAAGAATGACTTTGTGCAAACAAAATGTAATGAACATGTTTTGTATAGAGTAGACCATCGACTTATCCTAACCGGTTCAAGGAAGAATAATAGGTCGCCTTTAAAAGGCTCTGTCTTTAGCTGACAGGCTGAAAATACCAAAGTGCAGCCGTGAGCCTTCCTAGTCTTTGTCTTTTTTTCCTATAAAGCAAACAACTTTAGGATAAAGATGATCCTTCAGGCGGTAGAGACAGATCTGGTCCAGGGAAATGAGGTTTTCAGATGCTGCTAATGTTGCTGCTGCATGTTAATGATGTTTAGGTGTGCATAGGTGCTGCAGCAAACTGGGAGAAACAAAGAAGGCAGATGATCTCAGCATGTTTCACAAATAGCACCAGAAACACGTTGAAATGAAGAATATAACGATCTAGTCTACTGCACTGCAAAAACAGAAAATCTTACCAATGAGTTTGGTTCTACTTTCTGGTGCAAATATCGCATTAAACTTGAAAAAAGACAAAATTAATAAGTAACTTTAAAAAAATTACCAATTAGTGCATGCAAAGAAACATTATAGATTATTTTACTGAAGTATTTTTGTTTTCATATTCTGTTTACCTACACAACCAAATGTGATTAAACTGGGTTTAGGAACAAAGTCTACACATTAATGCACTTAAGGGAATTTTTCTGACTCATCAGGGTCCGTTTCTGCAGCTGCCCATGCATCGCGCTCTGCTGCTTCAGCTTCCAGGAAAACTCAGTTGTCATCACCTAAGTTGAAGCACTTCCGCACTTCAGGTCACTTTAGCATTTAAAAGCTATTAAAATCTCCCCATGGGCTTTATTTTTTTTTTTTTAAATATGGCATCTCATTTCATTTTTACACAGATAACTCAGATTTATCTGTAATCTGAAGGTTTTACTGGACTGTTTGGAAGATTTAAATCCAAGAAGGGCTTTAAACTTTATTTATTTAAAAAAAACAAAGTGTGTGACTCCCACTATTTAAGTCTTTTGAAGGTTTATTAACATTTTGGCACAGTTGCAACCTAATGCAGATAAAATGTGTCACTTAGACCATTAGTGCCCTTTTTAAGCCGTTGTGTTAAGAAAATATGCAGAGTTAGCGAAGCTGCATATTGATTAGCTTCGTGTTTAGCTAGCTAGCTTAGCTACCAAAAGTAAGGGGGTACGGCAGGGTACTGCGTACCCCTAAAAGATTTAGCGGGGGTTCGCAGTACCTGCAAGAGAGAGGAGCGGCTGTCTGCTGTAAAGAATCAACGGGTTCACTGTGCAGCCGTGACTGATTAGTTTTTCAAGAACAATCTAAAACACGACTTAATCAGTTCATAAATAAATTTTTTCCCATTTCATATTGTTTCTGAACTGTTCGTGCTTTGCTATATCAGGGCTGCAATACATCGATCGCGGAAGGTTTTGAGTCGATCTCGGCATTAGGTGACAAACTAAACGCCTCCAGGAGGCTGAGACCAGCACGTCCTCCTCTGACTCGCTTAAAACGTTCGTAACTTTATTGTCATAGTACAATAAAGGAACTTAAAACTACTTTCACCCCTGTGTGTGTGTGTGTATATATATATATATATATATATACCGTATTTTCCGCACTATAAGGCGCACCTAAAAACCTTCAATTTCCTCAAAAGCCGACAGTGCGCCTTATAATCCGGTGCGCCTTATGTATGGACCAATATTGAGCCACAACAGGTCTAGCATCTACGGTAAGCAGCCGCCGACTTCATTTTCGCCTGTAGAAGAAGAAGCGCACAGTGCATGCTGGGATAGTTGTCAGAACGCTGGTTTGTTAATAAAGTTTGACTGACCTATCTACCTACTGACCATCTAGATTCAGGTTGTCTGCAAGGCAAGGCAAGGCAAGGCAATTTTATTTATATAGCACCTTTCAGTCAAAGACAATTCAAAGTGCTTTTACAGAGAAACAATACCAATCAGACAAGAAACACAAAAAAAAAAAAAAAAAAAAAAAAAAAATTCAAGAATAGGCAACTTCAAATAGAAATGTTTTTAACCTTGTTTTAAATAAACTCAAAGTTGGGGCAGACTTGCAGTGAGCCGGAAGCTTATTCCAGAGGGCTGGAGCATAAAAACTAAAAGCTGCTTCCCCGTATTTTGTTCTAACTCTCGGAATGACTAATAGGTTTGACTCAGTTGATCTTAAAGGTCTGGGAGGTATGTAGGGCTGGAGAAGATCCGTAATATAATCTGGGGTTTTGTTGTGTAGAGTTTTATACACCAGGTCTGCAGGTCATTTAGCACCACGTTCTCCACGAACATGCTGTGCGCGAACGGAGAAGGGTGACTATCGTCCGCTCACGCCCCAGCCCAGTTGAGGAAGGCTCTCCTCGCCGACCAGAGTCGGATTGTTTTGTTGACATTCCGTTTAGTGGAGCTCCATCTAGTGGATGCATAACGTAACTCCAGCCTCTACTGTAATGTCTATTTTATGCGCCTTATAATGCGGTGCGCCTTATATATGAAAAAAGTTTTAAAATAGGCCATTCATTGAAGGTGCGCCTTATAATCCAGTGCGCCTTATAGTGCGGAAAATACGGTATATATATATATATATATATATATATATATATATATATATATATATATATATATATATATACGGTACTTTACTCACATATTATTTTGACTGTTTATTCCTATTATTTAAATTTTATTCTTGTGTGACTTTATTTTCATAATACTGTGACAATTCTTGTATAATTTTGACTTTATTCTTGTATGACTTTATTTTCCATACAACTGACAATTATACAATTTCTGTATAATTTCAACTTTAGTCTCGTAATATTCCAACTTTATTCTTGTTTTTATAGCGTGGCTATAATACTTTATTGTTTTTTGCTAATCCATAGTATTTAACTAGTCTGAATTCACAGCAACATTATTTAGTAGTAAAAGCAACAGAATAATAAGCCAGGATTAGATTAGGTTCTGTAAACTCAGCGGCTGTGTGCAGACAGCCAGCAGCACAGCATTGTGCATTCTGTAGCGTCGTAGCGTTAGCAGACGCTGCTTGTGTGGATGGTGCCGATGTTATCAGGCTCCTGAATGGTTTGTGCTGATTGCTCAGGGCTGCATGGTTTCCTGTCAAGATGAAACAATGAGATTACATTTATGAACATAAGAAAATTAAACTCAAGCTTTTCAGAAAAGTTCAGAAGTTCTTTCTCTTAATTATTCACTGCATTAAACCAAAGCTGCGTTCTTGAAGGGATATTACATTTTTCTTATGCTTTAATTCATTTCTACTCCTTATGCAAAGCACAGAAACATTTTTCAGTTTGAATTAAATTGAACTTATTGAACCTTTTCTTTGATTGTTGATGTGGAAAGCTTTTCCTTAAGCATTTCTTTATGGATATAAAGTAATGCACATATCTTTGGTGAGACGTCTGCAGCTTTCATGGGTAATATGGATTATGTTAGTGCAGTGACCCTGGGGTGTAGAAAATCAGATGAAAGTTATCTATGCTTCTTGCAAATAGAATAAAAAGATATTTTAGCTGAATTTGTGTTTCTTATTTTAGAGAGTGTATAACATCGTCCCAACTGAATGTAAAATTTATGTTTTTGCTTGTTGGAGGTGTTTATTGTTACCAGAGGCGGTTCTCTGATATGAATAGCCTTCAAATGAGGGGCAGCATTATGTGTTTTCCAGTCACATAATGGCATTTTATACCACAATCAAGTAACTATGTTACCTTCAGCTGTTATAAAAATGCCATATATGCCAAATATGACTTTTAAAAATGTTCCTTCCTTGAAGTTGGGCCTCTGTTTCTTTAAAAACGCCTGCTCTTTCTGAAACTCTGCCTTCAGAACGTCCTCACAATGTTAGAGGGATAAAAAGGGATTTATTAACCTTTTAATGAGTTTTATAATGAGCTCAGCAGATCTGTAGTTCTACCAGGTCTTTCCTGCTGGCTAGTCTGAAGAAGATGGAAGGGGGAGGAGCTGCGTTTAAAAGGCGGGGCTACGTCCACCCAGCCATTTTGCAGAGAGGAATGGTTGCCATGGAGATAAACGTATTTCTCAAACATTCATGAAAGGGTCAAGGTAACATTGCAGGTATGATTTTGATGAGGGAATAACATTATATCAACAATTCACATTTACAAATAATTCAATCACAATTAATTCCAATTTATTCTAGTTATCAAATGTTGCATTAAATACAAATTATTATTCAAAATAGTTTAAAAAGTTTCTAACTAAGGAAACACATCAAGATATTGACATTCACAGCGTTCACTACTCCTGGACGTAGCGACAGTAAACAATCTCTTGTGTTGTGTCGTTGACTTTACAGCAGTTGCTAGGTAACAGGTGGAGCTCTGCTGTGGTTGCTAGGTAAAAGTTTGGAGCTCTGCTGCGGTTGCTAGGTAACGGCGATGAGTGCCTGCTGATTTGTAACATTACGTTCTGTAGATATTTGAAACGGTTTATTTTCCCAAAATAATATTAATTTACTGCCAAAAAAAAAATGTTTTTTTTTCTTTTAAACACTTGATCTGTTGATCTGTTTTTAAAAGCAGCATGATGTGAATTTTATGTAATATTGCCTCTTTAAGTCATGAAAATCAAACTTCTTCACATCTTTTATTGTAGCTTTGGTGTATTGCTCAGTGCTAGATGTAAAAAGTCAAGATATATTTGACAAAAAAACAGAGAAAAACGTTTTAAAAAATCAGTAAGGCTGTTGCTTTTGTAATAAAGTTCTACTCTTTTATAATCTGAACACAGAAAAATAAATTATGCACATCAAACGCCCCCATACACTTCTTGACAACAGATCCTGTCATAACCTGGAAGCAAAACGTGGATAACTAAACGTAGAAACTTCTTGTTTTTTTAATTCTTCTAACATTTCAATGTAATTTGCAAATTACAGTCGGGAGACTGAACTCCCTCAGCTGCGTTTAAGTAATTGAAACATGGACGTCTTTCAACAAGTCGTCAATCACAAAATATAGAGCACTAATGGCTCGGGCGGCGGCTGTGAAAGTGAGGAACAGAGTGCATATAGATCCAGACATCATGACCCCTGCTGTCATTTTAACTGCCAGATTGTCAGGATCTATGATAACAACTTCCAACTGGAGGCCCCGTCTTCGGACAGCGCTCTAATTATGCAAACAGATTGGGTGAGTAGATGTTAGACACGAAATTAAAAGAAAGAAAATGATGAGAATCTGAGCAGAAAAAAGAATAAACACTGAAAATGGGAGAAAACCGAAGGGTAGAAGGTTAGATCTTCCTGATTGAACACAAAACACAATTAGCATTGCCCTGAGGCAGCACAGTGTAGTGGATTCTCCCCTCCAGTGAAACAATGGTGTGAAAATTGATGAAAAGAGAGGAGAACCTGACATTGTACGTCGAGAGAGACAAACTGGTTTTCTCACAGTCCGATTCCTTGTGAAGACTCCTGCTGTACATCCAATAAAAATATAACAGAGAGTCTCAGTTTCCTGAAGGGGTGAAAATCCACTCTGAAGCAAAGACCCAGCAGGACAAAAGCTGACAAGAGACAACAGATAAAAGGCGTGCCTTGATCTAAAGATGGAGACGGCTGAACAAACTGGAGGTATTTTTGGTTCATGTTATGCTTTTTGAATCGAGGTTTTTAAGTTATGTGCATTTATTTCCCCAAAACCTGCAGCTGCAGCCCTTAAGTGCCACTTGACATGACAAGGAGGCAGCAATGGGCACTGCTAGCTAAAAAGTTAGCTATGCTGACGCTAAATCCCTAATCTTAAATACTAAAGCACTGTACTGACATGGTATTTAGTCTACGCTAATGATAGACGCTATGCTAAATTCAACCATGTTGATGTCCACGTTTCCACGTAGTATATAGCCCCCAACAGGGTAAAATTTGTTATTGCACACCTACCACCTATGGTTGTGCTTTGCTAATTCCTACTAATTTGCTGTTTATTGTATGACTGATGCGTTCTGGGTATAAAGTAAACATAATTTTTATTTCCCAAGAGGAGGATATTAGGAGAGGAAGCAGAACTTTTGTGTAAACAGTCTTCAAAATAAGAGCGTGAATACAAGCTGCTTGAAGAAATCTTCCCCAAAACTTCAAGATGCTGAGCTTTATTTTACTGAAACTTGCAAAGCAGCCAAGTAAATTATCACTTCGGAATTTTAATTTATTAATTTAAGCTAAGTGCGGTAAATGTTTTAAATGTTAGCGAAAATGCTACATTGTTAGAAGTGAAATAAGCTGCGTAACTAGTGTATTTTTAAGGAATTGAGTCTGTTTAGCAGCACCTTTGGGATGATTTAGAGCTGATAAATTGAGGTCAGACCTGCTTGTCCAACATCAGTGTCTGACCTTACAAATGTACTTTTGGAAAAAGGGTCAAAAACTCTCGTAAACACGCTCTTCAACATTGTTGAAAAGCTTGTTATTCCTCCAAACTATTGGTTAGCATCTTTTAAAGTTCATAATTATCAAACCTGAGTGAGTTATTCATCCAAATGTATGTCCTTCTGTGCATCTAAACATGTTTTTACTGTCATGAAAGGAGACTTTTCACCTTTTCTATGAACGTTTTCAGTGTATACAGGAAAACCTGACTTCCAGCGGTTTTTCATGTTATCCTCAGTGCTGCTCTTGTTAAACATTGGCTGTTATCTGCTGGATGGATCGTTTCTTTCCAACATTCAGTGACTCACTGGCCCTTCGCCTTTCTGACTCATACACACAACAAAACACGCAGGATGAAAAGAGCGCACTGCTGTTGGTCCTCATCCATTGAGCTAAACTCTCACTTCTCTCCCTGGATCTTTCTCCCTCCAACAAACATTACTTTTTAAATACAGATGTTTAATCTCAGCGTAAACAATTTGTCTACTTCAGAGTGTGATTTATGGACCTATGGCATCTCATCAGTTCATTTAATTATAACAACTCTGTAAAAATAAAGAACGGGAGCAAAATAAGAACGATACTAACTCCTAGTGTATGACGTTACTCCATTATCTTCATTGGTTTCCAACACTGAGAGAAATAAGGGAGCTTGAAGCTTAACTTGCTTTATTTTCAGTGCCTTGCACATATATTTAGTGTACCCTCCACCTATTCTCAGTTTAGTATTATTGGATTTTAAGTCATGGAAAATCAGCCTATTCAAGGATTTTTTATAGAGCGTGTCTAAAATATTCTACAGAAAATGCATTTTTGAGCGTTGAGATACCTAGATGAAATGCTACTCGACACGCTACTGGCTGGCATTTGCATAGCAGTCAATCTAGTTAATTTTCCTTGGCACGGATTGGCTGAACCCCCATCAGCAACCAAAACAGTAGAGATAGCTTGAGCTGTAGTGCCAAGATGATTTCCATTTATAACATTTTTGTTCCTCCATTTTAGATCTCAACTGCTTCTAAAATTGGCTGAAATGCTTAAAAAAAACATCCAGCCATGTTTGGCCAACAAGTTGTCTTTTTTTGGTGTCTGGTGTCAGCTTCCATGGGCACTGAGCCGTTACCTAGCAACCACAGCCAAGCCCAGCCCCGTTACCTAGCAACCTGAGTTCCAGCACATTTAGTCAGTTAGTTTTACAGCTGTTGGAACAGACAAGTGTTTGGTTGTTGATTTATTTATTTGGATTTAAAGCAACAAGACGCCGTAGAACTGTTGAAAAGTGGTAGAACTGAGCAGACTGAAATGTCAATATCTACAATGACTTGGTGTAAAAAATGAACATGTTTTGTGTAACCCATAAACCTGAGGTGTTCAAGGAGGCACAACAGGTCACCTTTAAGGTATATTTGCTATTTGAACTATAAAAATAGGTAGTTGGAAACAATTTTCAGACAATGTTTCAAGTATTTTCAGATTTCAGCAACTCATATTTAGTTGTGGTGTCACATTATAAAGTAATTTATTGAGTTTGTATGAGATAGACCAACACAAAGTAATGCATAATTGTAGAAGTGAAAATAAAACAGATGGTTTTCTGATGATTTTATGATCTAAAATCTAAAATGTCTCCTGTTAAAAGCTTAGGATAATTGCTTTTGAACCTAACCCTGCTTTAAATGTCTTTTTCTGAGAACCATCAAGTGTCCAGTCTAGTAGTTTAGAGCAGATTTTCACAAAATAAAGTAGGAAAAATTTCACTAGTAGAGAAAAGTTCAGGTTCATAATAACTAGAAGCAAAATAAATGTTTACACTGTGTAACTGATCAAAATAAAACAGCAAAACAAGCTTTCTATAATAATATAGTGTCTTTAAACTTTACCACACTTTATAGATTACACATATGAAAGTACAGACACCAAACCTGAAAGCTTGACTCTAATAGACCGACCTACCCGCCACTGAAACCTGGATGGACCTCGAAAAAGCATTTCAACTAAAGTACCAGATAAAAGTGAAGCTTTTTGCAAACAGGACTGGTGAAACGACCATTTGTGACTTTCCTTTTTCTCTTCTACAGGAGCTATAGCAGAGAAAAAGCCGTCTTTCCTGAAATATTAAACAGTGGCTTAATGTTTAATATCACGCCTTTTGGAGAGGCATCCCTGCTAAAATCAAATGCTGTGCCTAAGTGCTGATGGTTTGCAGGAAACCTGAGAAAAATTTACTTGACAAATGAAGATGCGGTGTGATTTCCGCTCTAGCTCAGAGTCGTGTGTGTAAACCGTGAGTGGAAAACAAACTCAGCACAGCAGAATACAAAACAAGATAATAGCCTCGTAGGTTAGCTCACATCGTGGGAAGAAACAGCCAAACACGTGTCAGTTAAGCACATCGTGCCCTTTTCTCTGAGCCGATAAAATCTGCTTCAGACTCAGGTGGTAAAATGAAACAAATCAGAGCAAATAAATGCAGTAAACAATGATTAAAACAGACTGGACTGACTGGTGAAACTGGACAGGCCTGTCAGATGAATGGATTTCATTGAGATTTGATGTGATAATTTAGCAGATATTTGTAAAATGAAAGGAAAAAAAACATGTTTTTCTTTTTTTAGCTCAAAAATCTGAAAAGTGTGGTGTGCATTTATCTTCATCCTCCTGTTAATTTTAGACTAATGCAACCAAATGCCTCCAGACGACAACTAATTGGTGAACAGAGTGTATTTAAATCTTAATGTAAATTTAGTTTGTTTGTTGGGAAAAAAACATTTATTTAGTCACAGATTAATTGTATTTAATTCTATGTACTCATATTTAATCGCGATTCATTGTATTTAATCATATTTAATCGTATTTAATTGTGATTAATCATGACTAATTACGATTAATCGATTATTAAAATAATCGTCAACTAGCTTCATTATCAATTGATCGCTAACTGGAGCACAGAGACTCAGAAAAGGCAATTTGCTGAAAGAACAACATATTCAGAGCAGTAATTAAGCCAAAACTGGACAAAAAAATGTGCTTTGCTAGATCAGGGCTGCAATATGTCGATCGCGGAAGGTTTTGAGTCGATCAGCATTAGGAGACAAACTGAACGCCTCCAGGAGGCTGAGACCAGCACGTCCTCCTCTGACTCGCTTAAAACGTTCGTAACTTTATTGTCATAGTACAATAAAGGAACTTAAAACTACTTTCACCCCTGTGTGTGTGTATGTATATATATAAAAAAAAAAAATTCCCTTCTCACCCTCCGCGGGTGGTCTCTTTCATCCTCTGAGCTCGGGTCCTCTACCAGAGGCCTGGGAGCTTCAGGTTCTCCTCTAGTATCTTGGCTGTGCCTAGAACTGCACATTTCTGGACTGAGATGTCTGATGTTGTTCCTGGGATCTGTTTGAGCCACTGCTCCAGTTTGGGGGTGACTGCCCCGAGGGCCCCGATGACCACAGGCACCACTGTGGTCTTCACCTTCCAGGCCTTCTCCAGTTCCTCTCTGAGGCCCTGGTATTTCTCCAGTTTCTCCTTTTTCCTGATGTTGTGGTCACTTGGTATTGCTACATCCACCACAACGGCTTTCCTCTGTTCTTTATCCACCACTACAATGTCCGGTTGGTTCGCCATTACCAACTTGTCTGTCTGGATCTGGAAGTCCCACAGGATCTTAGCTCGGTCATTCTCCACCACCTTTGGGGGTGTTCCCCACTTTGACCTCGGGGCTTCCAGTCCATATTCGGCACAGATGTTCCTGTACACTATGCCCGCCACTTGGTTATGTCGTTCCATGTACGCTTTCCCTGCCAGCATCTTGCACCCTGCTGTTATGTGCTGGACTGTCTCAGAGGCCTCCTTGCACAACCTACACCTTGGGTCTTGTCTGGTGTGGTAGATCTGAGCCTCTATTGCTCTGGTGTTTAGGGCCTGTTCCTGGGCGGCCAGGATGAGGGCCTCTGTGCTGTCCTTGAGTCCAGCTTTCTCCAGCCATTGGTAGGATTTCCTGATATTGGCCACTTCAGTTATTTGTCGGTGGAACATCCCATGTAGGGGCTTGTCCTCCCATGATGGTTCCTCCAGTACCTCGTCCTCTGTTCCCCATTGCCTGAGACATTCGCTGAGCACATTGTCCGTTGAGGCTATATATATATATATATATATATATATATATATATATATATATATATATATATATATATATATATATATATATAATATATATTTCGTTTACAGTTATAGAAAGAAAAATTTGTAAAATGTTCCTGTGAATGTAAAGTTTAATTTCTTTTTTTTAAAGTACAAAGGACAACATGCACTGGGCTGTACAAAAACAAAAATAAATTGATTTATATGAGTAGTAAAACAAAAAATAATTAATATGTTTAAAAAATAATGTTAAAAAAAGAGAAATCGCGAAAAATTCAACTGTATTTACTGAAAAAATCAAATGTTTTGGTTTTGAGGTCATGAGCAGCTTTTAAGTGAGTTGATAAATTTTTCCACAGTTTAAAAAACTATTTTTATTCATTTACACACTCAAGCGATAAACATTTTTGTTTGTGGTTTTAACAGTGAAAAATTTTGAAAAATTCAAACGGTACAAACAGTTTTGCTTGGAAACTAGGAAAGAAATTATCTTTACAGTTATCCAGTTTAAAGCTTTAATTTCCTTTAAAATATAAGGAGTTTTATTACTTAAGATTAAGTTTTTCTTTGGGATCAATAAAGTTATATTAGTTATATTTTTATAATTGTTTATTGCAGGTGTTTCATTCAGATGATAATAAAAACATAATTTTATCTGGTTTTAATAAACAACATAATAATGATCTGTGTGACAAACTGCAGGACTTTCACTGGGAACAAAACTGTCTTGTTTTCATCAATCTGTTCCTTCGCATTAAACTTCCAGAGATTATCCCTCTGAGCCGCCGTAATGAACGCTGAGGCCTGAACTTCATTCTGTCGCTTTGCAAAGCGTTTTATTTTACAGCGGTGGAGTGGCTTTCCATAAATCCCCAGAAACCCGCTTCGCCTCTTCGGCTTCACCTGGAGGAACTGACTGTTCTGAACGTCTTTTTATTGCGGACGGGTCCAGATGCGCCGAGTTCTGCATGTTTTTTCCTGCAGCCCACGCGGCTCGGCTGCATCATGTCTGCTGCAGCAAGGCGAGAACATGCAGAAATAAAAGATGATGATGGTTTCTCTCCAAACCAGCCCTCATAAGAGCCATGCATTCCTCCTGTTGGAGGATTTGATGAATTGGACTCAATTTCATCCATCACTATTTAACAATATCAACAAATCTAAACAGATAAATTTGTTGATACATTTTTTGGTAAAAAGCCTTAAAATTTCATATTCCGGTACCAAAACCATTTCTCCATGTTATAAATGAAATAATCTGCCAGAGGAACCAGGACTTAATATTAAGGAATTATTGACTTAAAACAAGCTTATTGTGCTGAAAAGCTACTTGTAAGTTAGTCTTACTTCAAGTGCAGTAGGAAATTTGCATCAGAAAGGAAATAAAAAATACTTCGTAAGATTTTGTGTTTTTGCAGTGAATTATTGTCACTACTTTCTACAACCGGTTTTTATCAAAAGGACGACATTTAGTCTTCCCCTCTGACATTTTACAAGGTTGAAGAATCCAGTGATACTGAGATATTTGACACAAGTTACAAAGCAATTACAGCTGAACTGAAGTTTGTAGATTCATATTTAAAAGTTCTTCATTTTTTGCTCAAAATCATTCTTAGATAATTAGATTTTCTTCATTTTAAGCTGTTTTTGGGCCTCTTGTCACTTTAAATCCAAATAAGCTGCTGCTCTGCGTTTTTCCACATGAAAATGGCTGCAAACAGATGTGCTTTGAAAAGCTTTGAAAAGCAGAAGCGGAGCCTCCTGCACAACCAACAAGGATGCAGCAAGAAGTTTGTGGATGATAAGTGAACAACAAAACACTTTTTGTCTTTTCCAGCATCCATTGTAGAGCAGTAAAACTAGTTTGGGTTGCTAGGTAACGGGCGGAACTCTGCCGGGGTTGCTAGGTAACCAAGCAGTGCCGATAAGCTGTGAGGTTTATGAAATAGCGAATGTTCAAGACACCAAATAAACATGAACTTATTGCCAAAAAAACAGCTGCGTGTTTTTTAAGTGCTTGATCTGTTTTTAGAAGCAGTTGAAACCCAAATGGACATCCATCCATCCATCCATCCATCCATCCATCCATCCATCCATCCATCCATCCATCCATCCATCCATCCATCCATCCATCCATCCATCCATCCATCCATCCATCCATCCATCCATCCATCCATCCATTCTGGTCCCTGGTGGGGTCAGCAGGGGGTTGAGAGGCGGGGTCACCCTCGACAGGTCACCAGTCCATTGCAGAAATGGAAATATAAAAATGTGAAAAATTTGAATTTTGTGTAATAAATCCCCTTTAAATTGTCAAATTAAACAAACTTAGATTAATTTGGATAAACTTAATTCAATTACTTCTCACCAATAGGAGAATTTCTTAAGCTGGATCAACAGCTGGGTTGGTTTAGATTGGAAACTGCATTTTATAATTTCTCAGTTTATGTTGTTCTGATGATCTGGAACATTGAAATGATAAACATTGTATATTTTACTGCATACATCAGTTCATTCAGTCCCAGCTGAGCCGACGTGAGTCTCAGACCGTTACAGGTTGTGATGCATGAGGTTTTTATCGCAGACAGCTTTGATGAGTCCATCAACATCGTAATAAACTCAAGCCATCGCTCATCTTGGGCTGCAGTGGCTTGACAGAGACACCGACTGCAAAATTAGGATTATTTTAAACTGCAGCCACCTTACTGCTGCCTCACTCCAACATCCATCTCTTAACCCGGCTGCTCTGCACCCTCACAAAATCAGATTCATTCAGTCCACAATTTACAGCACACTTTAGCAAACACCAGCCATTAGCTGACAGCGGATGGCTCTGCCTCCTCTGAGATAAATCAATTATCCTATCTCCACCGGGCCTGATGGGTTCAGAGGGGATTACCGTTTCAGACCAACAACCAAGCATCTGCATGGCCTTCAGAGTAAGAATTTGGATTTTTTTTTCTATTGCAATTCTGTTTTTCTATTTTTGTTGACGAGGAAAATTCATGCTGTAGAGCTTTACACTGCAAAACACAAAATCTAGTATTTTTGATTTAGTTTCTAGTGCAAATATCTTGAAATAAGGCAAAAGTAACTTACCAGTAACTTTTCAGCTTATTTTGAGTAAATAATTCCTTAATTTTGGCTAAAAGTACTGGTCCCATTGGCAGATTATTTAACTTATAACAAGGGTGTACAAACTTTCTGCCATGTTTGCCAAAATTAAAGACTCAAAATTAGTCGTGGACCAATGTGTTAAAAAAGAACCAAAATTAGTAAATTTCAACCTAAAACTGAAAATTTCTGGCTAAACTTTTAAATTTTCTAGAAGAATTGTTGAAAAAGATGTCAACATTTGATATTCAGAAATTACCATGTGTTAATCTAAAATTTAGATTTTTTTTTCTCCCAAATTTCCTTGATTTTTCAAGAAAATTTCTGATTTTACTCTCAGATTTTCTGTGTTTTCTGGCAGAAATTGACGACTTCTCACTACTTTAATTTTGATTGTTTGCTGTATTAAAACAGATGCCTAGTTTTGGTCTTAATTGACTAAATTTATTTTCAGTAATAAGAGCAGGATTTGGGTCATTTTGGGTGCGTTCGCACTGCAGCCTTAAGTGACTCAATTCTGATTTTTTGGCAATTCGGATTTTTTTGCCGGGGCAGTTCACACTGCCAGTAAATGCGACCTGCATGTGTTCTGCAGTGTAAACGGGCAAACGACCTGAAAGTGTCCCGTATGCGCAGTAGAGGGCGCAATAGCGTCAGCGTTCTCAGTGTTCTGCCAACCGCCATAAAAAGAAGAAGAAGTGCTCAGTGTTTGCGGAAGTAAACATGGAGGCTAACGGTGGAGCTTAGCTTACATATTAGAAGTTGTTGTCCGGCCGGAGCAGAATATTAACAACTTAATCCTCATATTGTCCGTCATGGTTGTTGTTTTTCTTCCCGCTTGCGCTTATCAGGACGCAGAAGAGTGAGATTTGTTGAGAAACTGACGTTCAGTTCGGAAGAATCCGACCTGTGCTGTTCACACTGCCATAAAAAGATCAGATACAGGTCGCATTACGTCAAAAAAATCGGAATTGAGTCACTTCAGGCTGCAGTGTGAATGTTTCAAAATGTTTGCTATATTTAGTTTAATAAAGAATAAAAGCTGACCTGGATGCAGCAGAGTCAGCTTCTCAGTAAAAGTCTCTGGTTTTACCTTTTGTTAAAACTTGGTTATAAAGACACAAATACTTTGTGTGTATTTTACATTTTTTCTGTGTAAGAAAATTATGTTGTTGACAATTTTGACCCTGATTACAAATTAAAAGTCTCCACCTGCATCTATGAGCCAAATTTGGATTATTTTTGATTTGCAGTTGGGAGGGCCACAAAAAATCATTCCAAGGGCCACAAATGACCCTGAACCACATGTTGGACATCCCTGACCAGTGAAATAAACTACTAATGGAATAAGCACATGTTCATCTACACTCTGTTTCCTTAAAACAAGCCCCTATTACCTTGATGAAAAGTTACTTATAGGTTGTTTGTCTTATTTGTACCTTAAACTGGACTAAAAATACTTGGTCCTATTTTGTGTTTTTGCAGTGTGAGCCACGCCTCGCTGTATTAGATCTTCAATTTCAAGGCCAGATGTAGCCGTAATATATTTTACGAGGGGCAGCGTCCAGACAAATCTTTTCCTCTCGTCCATTCATTAAGACGCTCATCAGCTGGTTCTGTTTGTTCCCCGGTCCATTTGGAGATAAGCCTTGTTTTGGACTTCTTTGATAGATGGCCAAACAGTTTAATCAGTTTTCATCAAACATGCTAATGCACATGCTTGTGTGTGTGTGTGTGTGTGTGTGTGTATGTGTGCGTATGTGGGTGTGTGCATGTGTGTGTGTGTGTGTGTGTGTGTGTGTGGGTGTGCAGGAAAACACTGGAATCATATTACAGGGCAGCTGCTTGAAACCAGATCAAGAGACTTGATCGACTCTCCACAACAATCTTATTGCTTGCTGACCACGCTGTGAATTCAATAAAACAACGCTGAGCGCTCTTAACAGACACTTACCAGTCTCTTCTGATGCAATGAAGTGTGGTTGTTAGTCATGCTGTGCAAGCTGTGTTGATGCTTAGCCTGTCAGCAGCTGAAGACGTCTGTAGTGCAGATTTCATGAAGGTTTTTATGGCTAAAA